>NC_140721.1:10005000-10102500 GCF_050655825.1 Lonchura striata
AGAGAGTTATTTTGCATCCCTTCCTGCTTCGCTGTGTCCCTTCTTTCTTGGCAGAGAGTTTAGTCCTGTGTTTGACATTCAGGCTGTCTCCTGGCCCTGATGTGGGGCTCACCTTTGGAAGAGATGATTCCTGACAGTGGGAGTCTCATTGCAGCTGGAAAAGGAGCACGTGGGCAGTGTCAGTAATGCTGCATTGGGCACAGCCCTGCTTCAGCACAGCTGCTGCTGGCAAAGCTCCTGCATTTTCCACGACCCTCCTGGACAGGGATAACTTTTTGAGCACAGAGCTAAAAGCCAGCTATTCAAAGCAATCCCATGGCTGTGACAGGTAATTTGCCACTGCCGATAGCAGTCATGGAGCCTGTGATAGTATTTTTGATGTAGGAATTTTTACCACTTAGTCTGGTGTAGGTTAATGCAGCAGTGGGAAAAAAAAAAAAACCAACCAAACCCCAAACATTTTTTCTCTCTGTGCTGGGAAAGCATTGGTGGTAAACTGAGGACCTGGTATTCCACAGTGGATATTTGTACAGGAGGATGGCTCTTAAAGTAGACTCTTAGGTCTTACCTGAAGCTGAGGGACAGCAGAGGAACAGCTCCAGTCTGACCCAGAGAACAGCTGGAGCTGGGCCAGGAGAGGGTTAGGCTGGATTTTGGGAAAAGGTTCTTCCCCCAGAGGGTTCTGGCACTGCCCAGTCTCCCCAGGGAATGGGCACGGCCCCGAGGCTGCCAGAGCTCCAGGGATGCCCAGGCTGGGATTGTTGGGGTGTCTGTGCAGGGCCAGGGGCTGGGCTGATGATCCCTGTGGTCCCTTCAAGTTTGGGATATTCCATGACTCTGCCACCTCTGTGGTGTGTGTGGCCCCAGCGTGGGGTCGCTGCAGAAGTGCAGAACCAAGCTGGGAGCAGCAGCTCTTGCTCAGGGCAGAGGAGGCACCCAGGGCTTCGGGGCTGAAGTGCAGGAGGGGCTCAAGAAGAGACAGCTGGAGGAAATGAGAGGTCTCCCTTCCTGTCCTGCTGGCTCACACCAAGGTATCACTCCTGCCACTGCTTCTTGGTAAAGCGGGGGCTGCTCTGCTGGGCAACATCCCCCAGCTATCAAAGAATCCCAGAACAGTTTGGGTTGGAAGGGACCCTAAAGCCCATCCCATCCCACCCCTGCCATGGACAGGGACACCTCCCACTGTCCCAGGCTGCTCCCAGCCCTGTCCAGCCTGGCCTGGGGCACTGCCAGGGATCCAGGGGCAGCCACAGCTGCTCTGTTCAGCCAGGCAGGGATGAGTATTCTTATTCAGAGCCACTCCTTGAACAAAAAATGGCAGAGTTCAACTGATAAACCATATTCCTACCTCTAAAAAGAGAAATACAACTCCTGTTTTAAATTCAATTCTTATAGTTGCTGCATTCTTGGAAAAAAAAATAAAGCTTTCATTTCCTAATAAGAGATCACAGATTCCAAATTATAGAACCATGTATGTCAAAAGGAAATTTGAGCCAGCGAGGCCAAAGTGTGCCATTGTCCTTACAACTTATATTTACTTGCTCTACATTTAGAATAATCCTTTTCTTCCCTCAGGTCTAGCACAGACAATTTATCAATTGTACAAAAATGATAAAGGCAGCAATAAATAATAATAGTAATAATAATGCATAACAACTGTGTGAGTGATGAATTATAAAGCAGAGAGTGAAAAAGGGAATGAAAGCACAGCACAGAAGCCAGTTTGCAAGGCTGAGTACACAGGCTGAGCTATTTTTCTGGCATTATGACAATGAGGAACATTTATGGGAGTTTGCAAACAGCTCAGAACACAAATCATTTTGTTTCAGGTTATATTTATAGGGCTTTGTTAAGGGGTTTTTAGTATCCATTAAAATCCAATGTTCAGAGGTTTATAGCTCAGCTGTTAAGGTCTTATCCCTAAGGATCAATTGTTTTGGGTTGTTTGGGGAATTATTATTACCATTATTATTTATACAATTCAGTTTAATTTATTTAGGCTACTGTGAAGACACAGAACTCAAAAGCTAAAGAGGTCTTGTTGGGGAAAGAAGAGAAAATATGGATTTTTATTGTTCATATTTTGTTTCAGAAACAATTTCTACATCTATTTTATCCTAGATATCAATGGAATCTCTCTTTGTGTGGATTTCAGTAGCCATGTTGTGCTCAGAGTTGCTGCAGCCTGCACAAGAGAGCAACCCCTGACCAGTGCTGTCAATGCTGGATTGCTGCTGCTCTGTGTTCATTGCTCTAAGTGAAAATAAAAATAATTTTCAGTTGCAATGATATAATTTTCCAGAGGTCATGCACTTTAGTTAGTGGAAAATGAGATCTATACTGAAAATAGACATGGTGTGTCTGTGGCCTGATCCAGGCCTTAATGCTTTTTTCTTCTTTTTTGTTTCTTCTATTTACTAAGACCAACATTCTCTAAGAAAAATGCCTTATTATCCTGCACACTTTATAAGCACATACAGTGAAAGTAAGCAAATGCTAGGGAATGTACCATTTAATAGGCCAAAGAGATGAGAAGTAGAGGGTTGACAGCAGAAGGGAGTAAGTGACTTGCCTGAGGTGATCCTGATAGCCAGTGACAGAGGTGGATCTCCTGAGTCCTAGCCCAGGGCTATCTTTCCTCCATCATCTTGCTTTTCAACCCACAGTGCAGTATTTTTGGTGAGAGGTGAGTCAGATCCAAAGGGTATTGCTGGATCACTCCCACTTAGTGGATATGGAGGGTTAAGGACCTGACACACAGGGAAAGGGGCAAATAACATATCTGATAGTTGTTCCATAAACAAGCATGGGAGCAATGAACTGTGTTCTTGAGAAAAAAAAAAAATAAATTCTTAGAATGGACCTATCTTGGAATTAATATAGTGATTGTTCTTATTTGAATAATTTTCTGTTTGTACCCAGTTTCCTTTGTGGCAGTATTTCCCAGCTGTTTTTTGTTTAATTCTAAATATTCATGACATTAATTCTATTTAAGTCCTATGATGTTATCTGAGACAAAATGTCAACATTTTATGACAAACTGCTGTATCCATTGCTTAGAGTGTCCCCGAGGAACCTGTTTGATGTGGCTGACTATCAATCTCTGATGGAAAACCTGATTGACACCAATAAAAGCTTGGTAGTTCTCATTTCCCCGTTTGAAATGATCCAAACAGCTCAATAGCCATCCAAGATCTTTAGAGTGTTTTTAGCCTGTGCATAATTCATCATCTCAATTATTGTGCTTTTTTAACTTCCAATTTTGGGATATCAGACCTTCTCCATCAGATCAACAGAGCATCCAGTTGCTCTCTCTTTACCCTTTCCTTTCTTGCTGCAATCACACAGGACCCCAGGTTCCTTTTGGGCCCTGGAGAGGCATCTTTTCATCCTCTTTTCTTCCTGCCACAACCCTTTTCGTGGGTTATTCTTTTTTGCTTGGCTCTATGAAGTGTAAGCTCCAGACCATCCAAGATCTGTCATGCATGCAGAGGAAAACAAGTTGTTGCCTCCAACCTCTTGATTCAGTTTTCAAAGTTAACTCAACCCTCACTTAGCTGGTTGGGGTTTTTTTTGTTGTTGTAATTTCTATTTCTGGCAGCGGTGAAGAAAGGAAGAGACTCTCAGACCCCAGACTGTGAATATAATGCTGACAGTAAGAAAAAACATTTAAGAGGAATCTCTGTGAGATACTGAGGTCAAACTTTGGCCATCTGGCAGTTGGGAAGAGCCATGTGTGAAGGCACGCCAGGCACCTGCTGAAGGCAGAGCTGCAGCAGCAAAGCCTTCAAAGATTTGCTGGCTGCTCTCAGCCATCGCTTGGGTTTCATTTGTAGCTTCTCTTATCGAGCACAATTTCTAAATGAGGATGGTTGCTTCACTTTAAGGACGTACAAATGACTTGCCCTCACCTGTCAAGCATGATCCTTGTATTTTACCAGGCCCATTATGAACGCAATCTTTCTGTCGAAAATTTGCATAGCTCCTTTCTTGAAAAGTAATGACAGCAATTTCTTTCCCTCCGCTCACTTTCTGAGTGTCTCATTTAACAGCACCTGGGAAACCGACAGGCGCAGAGATGAGAAGTGAAAGAGAGCAGTTGATTAAATCATCATCAAGTCGGGCCTCAGAAAGTCAATTCTGCTTCCCGTCTGCAATGATATCCTTTTATCTTAAAGTAATGAGCTATGGCACTTTTGCATCCGGTAATGCGATAAGTTCTATTAGCATGTTCCATTTGCTTCACAAGCAAGGGCAAGTCATTTCAGTAAGCTCATATCACTGCAATCAAAGCAATTGGCTTCACAGGCAGAGAAGAAAGAGGAAAGGCTCAGGGTGATTTTTATGGATCACAACACAGTGTAAAAAATAGATTCTTGTATTATTTTAACCCGTAACATGCTTTGCTTCTTGTCAATCAAGGTGTTTTTATTTCATTAGCCTGTAAGTACCTGGAAGACTCAAATTCCAAACAGAACTCATGAGCAAAGACCAGGAGTTCTGAAAAATAAGAATCTTTTCATATACAGATAACACTCACTAATGCAGTATTAGACACTGACTTCATTAACCACTGATTAGTTTAAATCTTTCCTATCAACTTAGTCCATCAGTACAAATGCACATTTTTTATTATTATTTACTATTATTTATTTTTTGAACCCTGGAAAAGCACTCGTGAGTCGAGAAGATGCTAAACATGACATTACACGCTGCAAATTGCCATCAGTTGAGAGGCTGCTAAAAATAACATGACAGCTGCATGTTGCCTGCAGCCAGCAAGGCAGGTAAGGAGGCAGCAAATGTGCATCCCGAGTCCCAGGGGAGAGCATGGAGGCTTTTCTCCTTGTGGAGCCCTCAGGAGCTGAGGCAGAGACTTCACCCTTCAGTTGCAACAGAGAATGATTCCTGAGATCAGGATTCCTGTGTGTGTGTGTGTGTGGCAGTGCCTGCTGCCAGCTGCTCTGGTGGGATTTGGGTGCCTGATTGGTGCTGGGCACTTTTGGAGGGTGCTGAGCTGAGGAATGCGTGGCATTGTTAGTTTTCCATCTGGAAAACACATTTAATCCTCCCTTAGCCCTGGTGGGACCATCATCCTGCTCTGGAGAGGGCTGGATGGGGCTTGGGCAGGTGTGGGGTCACTGGGCAGTGACTCCTGGGCAGTGACACCATGAGGAAGATGCTGGAGTGGGACCTGGAGCACAGAAGGTGCAGTCACCTCCAGCCCCAGCTCCCTTTTCAAGGAACAAAAGAAAATGTTTTTTTTCCAGGGCTGGTTCCACGTGTCCCTGAGGTGACACAGAGCTGGGCAGCCTGGCAGGACAGGGGGTGGCAGCTCTGCCCCTGGCAGCCCCCAGCAGCTCCTGTGTCACCTCCCCAGCAGTGCCCAGTGTCACCTCCTGCCACAGCTCCCAGCCTGTCCCTGCAAACGCAGGGGGCAACACAGCAGAACCAAACCTCACAACAGGACTTGTCTGTCAGGGTATTTCGGGAAGGAAATCCCCCCTTGGCTTTACAACAAGTTCCCAGGAATGTTTGGGCCTCCCATCAGGTGCCAAGGATAAATCCATGTCCTAGAGAAATGTAAGGTGGATCATCCTTATCCTGGACAGCAATATAATCCAGAGTTTTCATTTTCTAATCAAACCATTGTTTTGCTGATGGAAGAACTACGAGTTGTGTCATTTTATAATATAAAACAATCATAAAAGTCATGTGAGGGAGAAATTAAAAAGAATTGCAACTGAAAAGCATTCTACATTCTGAATAGTTTTCTTGCAAGGGGACCAAGATAACTTCAAATGTCCCAGACTGATACGTTTCAGCTGAAGTGAAGTAGTTTGGATAAAATGGAATTCAGATTAAAGGTCAACATTGCAATCTTTTGTCCAGACTTAGGTAATTTGTGTAAAATGGGACTTTTTGGTGAATAATCCATAATTTTAGCTTTTAAGAAAGCAGACCTTAAACTTCTCAGACCATTTCTGTTTCAGAGCCATTCCTTACAGTGAATCGCAGTGGATAATGGTGAGGAATTGCTAAGCAGACTGTGATGTTAACCAATTTGTGAGATGCTATATATATATATATATATATATATATATATAAGCTTCCTTGGCAGGGAGCTCCATGCTGAATGCTACTTGCAGCAAAGTCACAGATAGGAAGGAAAAAAGTGAAATTCTTGCTCTTAGTTTCTTTGTGACTCTGCCAGTCTCCATTTCATCAATTAGAAAATTGCCCATTTATTCCCTGTCTGTGTGTCCTTTCATCTAGGTGATGTTTTTTTCTCCTTTTTTCTTGGAAGCAAAGGTCTAATTGTATAGCTAAAATACCATCTTTGCCCTTTCCAGGGCTGCCAGTTTGTCATTGGTGGAGAGATGGACAAGAATATTGTAAATGTCACTGTGCACAGGCTGAGGTCTGGGTTTTCCCTCATTTTCTTCAGATTTCTTTTCAGCAGACAGATGAGTAGAATCACTTTGTTCAGAGCTGGCGTTGCAGCAGCTCTGACTCCTTTGGTGGCAATGATAAATGGCTCCAAGATATGAAATAGCTGTTCCAGCAAAGTCCATTGAGCAGAATAGAGAACAATGCCCTCCTCAATGTCATTGTACATGAGATATTCAATGATTGCCACTTTTTGCACAAGAATGTGTTCAATCAGCAAAGTACAGAGAAATCCATGGTGTTGCTCAGCCTGAATGAGCTGGCGAGGTGGCACAGACCTTTACTCAGCTTGATTTGGACCAGGCTCTCTCAAGTTATTAAAATGGGCTCAAATTAGAGCTGTCACCACATAGGGTGTCTGATTTTTGAAACGTGGCTTTGGGATCAAGCTCATTCCACGGGTGCTGTGGGAAATGTGCTGCGCATTTTAACTTTCTCCACCTGGGGCAGAGGGCTGGGGAGGTGCAGCTAATCTTTAACCTGATCTTCAGTTTCCCTTTTCTTCTGAAAAACACAGGAGCAATTATGCCTCAGCTGGGAATTGGGAAGTTCTTTTTCCACTTCCCACTGCAGGTCTGTGTGTGCACACCCCGTATTGCAGGGAATGCATCTGCTGCAGCCCAGGCTGACTGCAGGGCTCCAGCAGGTTCAGGCTGGGGCAAAAAGAGATTTCTGGTTTGTTGGTACAGAAATCTTTTGACTTTGCATGTCTTCTTCCTCACCTGGACTTGATTTTAGGGATAATTATTTGAATTTTGACTGCATCACACATACGAAGATGCAAGTTTTTGGGTCACTGACTGTTATTAGCATTTCTGGAGCAGGGAGTTGCAGAAATACTGCAAAAGGAAGCTTGAACACTTGGCACGTGTATGTGTGTGTCAGGTGATGTGATGACTGGTGGCTTTGGTTATTTAAGGGATTGGAACAGTTTCAGTGATAACTATGGCCACTTTGTACAAATCACAGTCAGTCTCGTCTCATTATTACCCCAATTATATAGAAATTTGGAGCACCCTTAGCATTTCCATATATCTTGCAAGATTTTTATCAATGAAGATAATTTTGAGTGAGCTTTAGTTGCTTTGAATTTTGTTGGTAGTCCCATAGGTCCTTTGAGAAAACCATTGAGACCCTTCTGACCAGTACAAGGCTTTGAGAAGCATAAAAAAACAATTTTGCAGAGCCCTCCCACTGAGGAGCCTGTCAGGCTCTGATCTGAGATCTCACAGCATTTGGGACCATGTGCATGTGAAAATTTGGCCATCCAGGGGGCTGTGGGTGCTCAGCAGTTCTGCCCATCTGGGCTTCACTTCTTTGCCCAGAGTGAGCTGAGGGCTGGCCAGGGGGTTGTGTAGGGCAAATTAGGCAATTTGGCTCTGGGCTCATCTCAAGCCTGGCCTGGGGTGGCTGCAATCAGTCACAACTTGTGTTCATAGTGGAGACAGTAAGTGCCTTGAGCCTGAGAATCAGAGCAAGAAGCCTCTGTTTGTTCAGGTGTAAAATGTGTCTGCAGCCTCCTTGTCCTGATTTGCCACATTATCACCCTCAGCTTCCAGTGAAGCTAGTTATCCAAAAATCAGGTCATGCTATCTCTGAATGATATTTTGGATTCCCAGTTATTTGTAGAATATTCCAAGGCAGCCTGTGCACAGAGCCATGGTTTCCTGAAAAAGACATGGGAGAGCACCGAAAAATGAGCTTTTTGTAATAGACATGGAATACTGAAACACAGCCCAAAGCAGAAGGCCAGTACAAAGTATTTCCACCGCTTCAATTCCAAAACAGTCTGGCGCTCCGAGAACCACAAGGCACTTAAATCATTTTACTTCTTCCTGTGGCCCTGGGAGGTAGGGAAATGCTGGAGGAATTGAGGAATTGAGTGAGCAGTGCAGACTCGAGCCTTCAAATTGACCAGTAATCCTGAATAATCAACTTCACGGTTGTCAGCTTCGGTTTCCAAAATGCATTCTCCAGCCATGGGTAGCAGTAAGGCTGCAGGAGATGGAAACACCTTGTGCTTCAGCACCTCTGGGGAGAGCTTGCATCCAGAAATGTAAGTGAGCACATCAGAGCACGGGTGGCTGTGTGTGAGCACAGTGCCCGCAGTGCCTGGGCTGACCCCTGACCATGGGGACAACGTGCACTCGCTCCAGTTCTGTTTCCAGAGTAGCAAATGTCTTTCCTCTCCCTTTTTGGCTTCACCCTGCACACAAACTGTCTGATGGGCAGGTGTGCAGAACGTGCCAGTGCAGAGTGTGTCCTGCACACACACACACACACACACACAGAGAGAGAGAGAGGTGCTGCACAGAAATACAAGCCCAGAGCAGTGCTCAGAGCCCTTTCATCCTCTCCCTCCCTTTTTCCTTCCACCCAGCTGCTCCACAGAACACTGTCAGTGGCCCAGGACAGCAGTGCTGGACCGTGGGCTCTCCCTGGTGCCCAGCGCCTCTGTGAGAGGGCAGGAGCTGCCCCAGAGCCAGGCTGGCCAAACACAGAGAGCTGTTTGCTGAGTGCATTTATTGCCTTTGCATAATTTATGAACTGCAGGGCTTTGACCATCATCAGTCTCTGCCAGAGGCTGGCACGGAGGGCTCTGGAGGCTGGAGCTGTAAATTGGATGGTGCACTCCTGCCGAGCTCCCAGCAAAGGCCTGGGGTCAGCGTGGGAATTCAGTGGCAGGGATGGCAGGGTTTGCTCCCAGTGCCATGTGCAGCAGAGGCAGTTTTGGCAGCCAGGCTGGCTGGCCCAGGCACAGAGCTGTCACTCACGGGCACGCTGGGAGGGAGCAGGAGCACTTTTAATGGGCTTGGCACCCGCTCTGCTTCCATCATGGACACCAGTAGGGCTCGCTCCTCCGCCATATGCTTAGCTCTGGAGACAAGGTGCTGCTGGGTACAGCAGTAATTATTTGATGTGGAATTAAGCAGACCTTGAAATTAGAAGTGGACTGTGGGAGAGCAGGAGGTTTGCAGTTTAACACTTTGGTGGAAATGGCCTCCCACCGACACTGCTCTGCAGGCTCGCTCGGGTGTGGGGAACTGTTCTGTTGGCAAATTCAGATGGCACTGCTGGCAAGTTCTCTTCTCCCCAGGTACCTCCACGCTGAAGGGAACACAAAACCCCTGAGCTTTTCCAAGCTTATGAGTCAGTAAAAACTACAGCAGAGTAGAGATTCTTTAAATCAGACCAAATCTGGGCTAAAGGAGAGACTGCAGAGTGCTCTGAGCACAGCTGGGGCACAGGACACTGCTCGTGTGCCTGGCACCTGGAGTGGGTGGCACCTTGAAACCCTCTGAACCCTGCTGCTCAAAGGGAATTGCCCTTGCCTGCTTAGACATCCCTTTTACCCTCTTTATTTTAAATTTTAGGTTCAGTCTGATCAATACATGGAATTTGTCTCAAGGGTGGGCAGAGGCACAAACAAATGGAGCAATTGGTCCTTTGCTCCCTGGTTTGAAACACAGAGGAGATGTGATAGTGGATCCTGGGCAGCTCATAGTGAGACAACTCCTGGCTCTGACCATCCAGGGGGAGAAGGTGACAGAGCCCAAAAGCTGAATTTTTGCAATAGCTGTGAAGCAGAAATAGTAAATGGAAAATCTTTGCGACATCCGTGTTTGTGACATACACTGTGATTCTTGGGGATGTCCTGTGCAGGAGTTGGACTGGATGATCCTCGTGGGTCCCTTCCAGCTCAGGAGGTTCTCTGATTCTGTGCTGAGATTTTCATGGATTAAAATCCATGGGCAAGTTTGGTTTTTTATGTAAAAGTAGAGACCTGCTCACCTTCATCCCACAGTCTCATACAGGCAGTCCTGTTGAAGTCAAAGTGCATTGTATTTATGGAGTAAGGTAGGAGTACTTTCTATCAGTTCCATGCTATTCTAGAAATGCTTTCCTTTTGTCAGTTAAGTGGACTCTTCATTAATTCAAGTATTGTGTGAGTTTTTCAAAATTAAAGCTAAAATTGCTTCCTGTCTTCATGTTTTTTCTCATTTGTTTGTTACCAGAGGAAATACTCTGGTATTAAATAGGTGCAACTAGTGCTATATAAATCACTTCAGTTATTAAATAAATTTCACTTCCTTTTCTATTTGGAATCAGCTGCAAGGAGATTGTAATTTTATGTAATCTTTCCTTCATTTAAAATTAGTTTTAAAATACCTAGAAATAGTTCTTAACTCTAATTTGTTAGTACATAGCTCAGTGGTGTAGGGAAGGCACCTTTTCACCCTCGGTACTGATAAAGACAAGGAAAAAGCCAGTGAAACAGAAAAGTTATAATTAAACAACACACAGAAGATGAGTTGATTTGTGCAAATCAAGTATGTGTATTTGTGGGAGTATTTGGCTCTGTCTGTTCACACCCCACTGTATAGTTAACCTTTGGAATTCACAAAATATAACTAACTTCAAAGCAATTTGGTTGTTTTACAAAAATACTCAAAGATTATATAAACACATAAAGATATAAATACATAAAGATATAAATACATAAAGATATAAATACATAAAAAGCTTAACTGAGTGCTGTAAGAACCTGACAGTCAGCTGGTCCTTGGGTAGAAAAGCCTGGGTCTTCTGTTTGGTGATGTTTTCTTGGAGATGTTTGCCATGAGATCTGCAGAGTTGAGTCTTGAGTGATACAGACAATTCATCCTCCAGAACTACAGCTGTAGATAGACACAAAAACCCAGAAGAGGAGCTGCAGGTACCCAAAATCTGGTGGGAGGGATCAAACCTGTGAGTTCCAGGGTTCTTAGAGTCTTGTTTCCAACACAGCTTTTGTAATTCTAGCAAATTCAAACGTGGTTTGGGATCTGATACTTGTCTTTCAGAAACATTGAGTGATCTAGCGCTGCTCTATTCATACAATAGTAAAATTTATTTAAGAATTGAGCAATGGATAAATATCAAGATTCTCAGGAGTTACCATTCAGCATTTTGTAAAATTGTGATGTCTGGGCTACTCCCAGAGAACCAGGGGGAATCAGTGACTATGGCAAGTTCCTGCTTGTGATCTCTGGATTCTTTCCTTCAGCAGCCATAAGCAAAGGCACGGGGTGACCTTCCCATGTGCTCCTGGAGAGCAGCAGCCTTGCAAATGCTCCTCTGTGTGCTGGGCACACCTGAGCAGCCAGCATGAGGAGCACTGCTCATGCAGAGAAAACACACCAGGCCTCTGTTCTTCTTCCCTGATCCCGTTTTGGAGTCTGAACGTGCCCCTGCACCTCCTGTGCCCCTGAGCTGAGGGCTTTGCAAATGGCTTTTGGTGTGTACAGGGCAGGTTTTTCATCATTCAAACACAGAAATGTATCCTCTGCAGCAGCAGTGGGGGAAATTTCCTCTCCTACAGCAACTGAACTTGTTCCTAAAGGTGCCAGATGTGATGCCAAACATTTGTGAATGTCTCACCCATCTTGTTCACAGAACTATTTATCTTTTTATTGCTGTAGCAAGCTTCTCTTACCTGTGCTTTTTCTTTTTTTGTGTTTCAGTGTGACAGCGACAGTGATCAAGAAGAAAAGGTAAGAAAGAAAATCAGTATGGGAGCAAAACTGATTTATTGGCTTCCCTTTTTCCTCTTAATCTATTACTTATTCAAAGTTTCTTCTTGGACTAATCTAAAGCATCTTTATACAAAGAAAATTTCTATCTCTAATTTAATTTTGGAATAGACCTCCAAGGAAAGAGAATTCTAATGAATATTTTGGAGTCCACACAGTTCATATTTAAGCATATTGATGCCATGGTCTGTGTGGGTTGTTTATGAACACCAGTGTCACTTCCAACCCATTCCATGGCTACACTTCCCCTTGGAAGTTGTAGCAGCAACTGAGTCTGTTGTTAACCCTCACATTTGCACTTCTTAACAGTTATGTAACCACTGTTAGTGCCTGTTGTGCTTCTCTGCAGGCAAGGGCCTGAAAATTCCGACTGAAGTGTTATGGCTGATACATTTATTTTATAGAAATAACATTTGGAAAATGTACATTAAGTCAAGTAACACAACTTGCTGATCACTATCTCCATGATTTGGGGTTTCTAAGTGGGAAAGGGGAAAAAACGAATGCTGAAAGAGTCAGGCAATGGTCTCTGATGCTGCCTGTTGTTTAGGAGACCAATAGTAATTAAGAATTGGTATCCATACTGATGAATATTTTTATCTATTACTTTATGTTGTGAACAGACTAACCTTCTTTCTTTGGAAAAACTGAAATATTCATCACTGAAAAACTGGTCTAATTTCTTTATTTCCAGGTTGGATTTTGTGATTTTTATTTGTATGTTGAGCCTTAAGGGATGTTCTGATAATATAATCACTTTTCCCTCCTCTTTCCCTGGATAAATTGAGGAATGGAAGTCAGGGAAAGGTAAAATTATGTCAGAAAATATTGTTCCTGCAATAATGTTGAACTGGTTAGAGTTTCACAAGTGGTTCTGTTGACCAGCTCCAAGGCAGGCCAAGAAGAGGAGAGATGACCATGCTGGTGTGCAGCTTATCCAACAGCCAAGTGCAAATATGCTATAAAATCCAGAGGGAAACAATGAGTACAAAAATCACCTTCCATGAATTTAATCAGTTTTCTGCAGGGTTTGTGTAACAGGAAGCCAAGGAAATTTTCAAACCATTCTGTATATAACTGCCAAAGCTTTGCCCTTCAGCTCTTTTCCCAAGCAGAGGATTTTTTCCTCTTGTTTCTTAATAATTTGCTAACTATGTTAAAGAACTGCTGTTTACTTTGAAATGCAATGATTTTCCTTGCATAAGGGAACTAATCACTAGAGTTAATCAGTGTGACAACAGAAAGGGGAGGTTTTGTTGGGTTTTTGCACAGAATATTAACCTGCACTTTTCAATATGAATTTTTAATGCATTACCATTACATTCCATCCTGTGAAGTGATTATTCATTTTCAGGATGTTCCTTATGCAGAGGAAGATGATAAACTGAATTTCAGCTTCTATGTTTATGGCACCCAGAACTAAAAGTGTAATTTCCTGTCACTGCAGCATTTATGGAGCTGAACCTCTGCCTGTTTCACTGATTTTTTTCTCTTGCAGCACTCCTGTATAAAAAGGCAGAGGCAGCTTTTGGGGATGGAGGGGAGATGCTGGCTCAGGATGGTTTCCACAACACAGTATAAGTGAGACTCAAGACTGTACCTCACATAGTATAGCCCAGTGCTTGTGTGGGTAGGATTTAAAATCCAGTTGTGTATTTCCTCTCTGTGATCTATATTTTCTCTTTCCCTTAATGAAATGAAATTAAGTGCAGGCCCAAATATCCCTAAAAATGTAGAGCTTTTCAAATGTCAGAACCAGATCCATCTTAAAGCTCTACAGCTCAGGCCTAGTTCTGAGACATGACTGCTCACCCTGGCATATTTATTCAGGCTGTGCTGGCAGCCCAGGCAAAGATCTAAAGGCCTTGTTCTGCTGTTAATTTGAATTCAGCATATGTAGCCTGTTATAAAATGCGAGACATCATCATTTGAGCAGGTCAAGCATATTCAGATGAAGACAAATGGTGCTTATTTGATTTTCTTAAAATCAGGAAATGAAAAAAGTGCTCTCTGGAGAAATCATGTTCTGCCTGACTTAGATGATAGACCAAGGCATGTACCCCAGATAAGAGCAGGCGCTGGTGGCTGGGTTTTATCTCTGAAGGACGGTGGGGACTGTCAGCTCGCTGACATGTGCATTATCCATGTCATTTTAAACAAAGTGACCTGCAGGAAAGTGCACTCTGCCGTGACGTGATAATGGGCTGTTGGATGACAGGTAAAGTACACACTATAAAGGAGGCTGTGCGTTATTCCTTTATTTAACTGACAAGTAGAAACTTCTTTTCTTCCGACAGGCAGGATCTTTTAGATCTCTTTCAATAGGACCCAGAAGATTTTTGAATTCCTGCTTGAAATAAAATAACATTTTTAGGACAAAAAGTTCCTGCGAGCAAACTGCAGTGGGAGAAGCGAGGATGGTGGATCCTGTCCAAGGCAGCATTTCATCAGTAGTGCCCAACAGCCTCAGTTTTCATTCATAACCAGGGGAGCTGGGGGTGCTCAGCAGGATTAGAGGTTTGAAGATCCTGTACCCAAATGCCCTATGTCATGATGATATTGGCCTCCAGCTGTGGAGCTGTTCTAGCAGTGAATTGACAAATTGCTCTTGTTGGACCTCGCTCAGTGTGTTCTGAGGGTTGTGGAGTTGTGCCCTTCCCACCAGACACAGCTTGGCCTGAAGTGTTTCTGGGAAGAGGAGATCTGATTTTCTTTAACACTATCTTTTGCAGATTTTG
Source organism: Lonchura striata (assembly GCF_050655825.1). Taxonomy (NCBI): domain Eukaryota; kingdom Metazoa; phylum Chordata; class Aves; order Passeriformes; family Estrildidae; genus Lonchura; species Lonchura striata. Next base: position 10,019,762 of record NC_140721.1, read on the forward strand.
ATGCCCTGTTGTGTACAGAATGCAGGGTTAATTGCTGCAGAGCAATGCTGTACTCGCTCTTCAGAAAATGCAGAGGAAGCACTTTTGCTTCATTTAGGATTTTTGAGGGCAAACCCCCACTGATCTTCCATAGAAGATCCACGAGAGGCAGAAGTAATGCATATAGCTTATGCTAGAATAAATAAAACCTGGAATCCAGGAAGAATCCAGAGCCTTTGAATGAAACATGGCAGATCAGGGTGAGGAGAGGCGTGTGACAGATGGAGGGGCTGGAGGATGAGGTGGTTGGGCTGGCCTGGATGAAGAGAGCAGCAGAATGAAGGAAGGAGCAGGAGCTGGGAGCCTGGGGAGCAGCTGGGTGGGGAGGGGTGGCAGTGGCAAAGGCAGTGCCTCAGCCTGGTCCTTCTCCCTGACTTGCTGTAAATCACAGCTGATATCTGATCTCTGCTAGGTGATGGCTGCACGTCCAATCCAGCCTTTGACTGGGAGCTGACAGACAGAACCACTTTCTGCCTGTGTCTGCCCTCAAATGAGAGGTTTCTCCTGAAGAAACAAGGATATTTAATTGAAACAATGATGCAGCCCCTGCTTAGTGGCGCTGTAGCTAAGGCTGTGTCAGCATCTCAATTTTAAATTACATATTTTGGGTGGGTAATTTGTCTATTTATACAGGTTCATGCTCCTTCCCTTCAGTTTGACACACAGAACTGGACTGGAGCACTCAAAGCAGACATTTCACCCTCTTGTTGAAAACTCTGAAGAGGTAGCAGGCACTTCTGTGGAGGGAGAGTGTATTTGGAAGACTTGCATCATAGTGAGAAGCAGTAATTCTTAGAGAGATGTCATTTTCCATCCTGGGATCCTTTCAGCAAACTCCACTGGGATTTCTTACTGAATCAGAAAAAAGTCTGGATCCCAGGGGAACTCCGATTTTCTCCATTAAAAACTCTGTCAGTCTTACTCTTTGAGCAGGTCTCCAGAGCTGATAATCTAAAATTAGGACCAGCTATTGCACAGCTGACAAATTTAAGTGCAACTGTATTAACTTTTGATATCTCGATACAATCTTATAAACTATACTCATGAAAATTAATAAAATATTAAAAGCATAAGTGCAAACACGAAGTTTGTCTTCTGGAAATCAAAGGAAATCTTGTTTGGAAAAGACATACAAAGAGTTCTGATAAGAAGGTCAGGTGCTAAAGATGAGGTAAGAAATGAGGTCCTGTTTTATTCTCCATCTCTACCATCTCCTCTCACTGCTCTGTTTAATTTTAAAATTAAAGGCTTGATCTGAGGCACTTCAGTGATTTTTCACTTCTTAAGAAAAGACTTCATTGATCAGGGAAGCTGCTTTGCAGTGCACGCAGAGCAGGGCTGCTTCTGGCTGGAGTTGTACTCTGATGGATGTGCAGCCTGAAAAAACACCACTATTGATGCCTCAGTCCTGTGCTTATCTCAGGAACAGCCCATCAGTTTAGGAGGCTCCTGAAGCCTCTGGAACAAGGTCTCCCAGCAGTGTCTGGCTGCTCCTGGCTGCAGCCCAGGTGTCCCTGCTGATCTGGGCTCAGCTCTGGTGCCCCTGGTGCAGGGTGGAGAGGGAGGGCAGAGCTCAGCCAAGCCAGAGCCTGGATTTGCCAGGTGTTGGCATCTGTTCAGAAGGGGGAGTAACAAAGGGAGGGATTGGGATTAGGATGAGTGGGTGTTGTGCCTGCCAAGGAGCCTGTGCTGGTGGGACTGTGTTGCTTCCTTATTTTTCTCTTTGAAAGAAAATTTTCTTCTTTGAAGAGAAAAGTACTGTGCTGTTAAAAGCACTAAAAGAGCTGAAGAATGATCTTTCTTGAATCAGATTTTTAATGATAATGCTGATACATCTTATTGCTTCAAATCACGAACAAACCAAAGAATGGCATGGGAAATACCATAAATGGTATAGACTCTGCTATGCCCAGGTAAAAGGGGTGCCTATTCTGCACCAAAGCGTTCACACCTGCACCCTCTCTATGTTTCTGTGGCACTTTTGGCCAATTATTTTGTGTGTGGACTTTGGAGAGACATTTTTGAGTAGCATTTTGGCAGATGTGTCTCCCAGTTTATTGCGCAGGCTGCATTTTAGTGTTTGGTGGTTAAAAAACCACACAAACAAGTGTTTATGTGTTTGTGCTGTTTGTAGTTCTTTCCAACTTTGCAAACTCGACTGATTTAGGTGGTAATAAATACTCTGACAAACCAAAGAGGAACTTGGGAACGGCGTGCTGAAACCATGCCAGTGCATAGCTCTGGATAAATGCAGAGTCTGTTGGTCATGAACTTCAGGAGCCGTTTCCTCCTGCCCTGCAGACCTGGAATGTCTCTGCTGAAAGCACAGAGCATCCTGCTCAGCTGGGGCAGAGCTGCTCCCTGTCCTCTTCACCTCAAAGCATGTGTAGGACACAGAAAATTGACATTTCCAGGGGAACAGGAAAAACACAGAACAGCCCCCACCACTAACTGTGCTGGAAAATGGAATGCCAGAGTAGGCAGCTGCTTTGCACAGGGCTGTGTTCTCTCCATTGTGCAGAAGCTTTGTCATAAATGGATTAAATGATGGTGAAATTGCTTTATGCCACCTTATATACAAATGTAATATATATTACATTTTTAAACAGGTGCAATCCACTCTCATGAGAGCGGTTGCATCAGTTTGGGATTTTTTAGTAGGGTGCTTGGAAACAAAACTGTATTTGGGATATTTTTTCCTCACCCCTGGGAGGAATGAGGGAAGGAAGAATTTGGGTAGCACTTCAAAGGAAAAACAGCCCCCTGGATGGTGCCAGGGCTGTGGACAGCTGGGAGCCAGCTACATTTACACCACCACAGCCACGCAGTGCTACAGTAATATCTATTCTTCTTATGGTTTAAAACTGCCAGGCTTTCCCTTTGGTGTTTATGCACTGCTGGAATATAAATAATAAATCACAATTTTCCTAGTCTGAAAACCTTTAGTCATAAAGGGAACTCTGAGCATTTATTGAGCTGTTGAAAGAAGGGCTTGACATCACCGTTGGTTTTTTTCTTTTTCATCCTGTTCCTCACATTTCTCAACCATAAGTGAAGATTGGGGGTGTTTTTTAGAGAAAAACTTTAATATAAAGTGTGTCAACTCCAGTCTAATAATAAGAAGAAAGAAATTGGTGTGTGGCCTTTGGATGTGTGAGACACTGATGCTTCTCCCAGTCAGGGGACAGCAAGGAACCACTGGGGGGTTCCTGTTGGGTTGGGAGTCCCTGAGGTTCCTGAAGGGGATCTGGCTCAGTATGGGCTTTATGTGGGGGGCTGGTGGAGGGATCCTGCCCTGCCAGGTCAGATCCCTCTGGGTTCTGTGCCACAGGCTGGGCTGGCACATAAAGGCTGGCAAGCTGTCAGGCCATTCTGTGCTCCACGAAGGGCACAGCACTGCTCACAGCAGGGAGCTGGAAACTCCTTGGATGGTGGCTACCAACCACCACATTTGGCAAACGAGGGGAAACAGTGGCTGAGAACCCAATTTTAATCAATTACTTCAGGTCGTGGGATACTGCTCTCTTACTGTTTGGCATATATTTATTTTGGCTAAGGGTAGGATTAGAGAAATCGTTCCTCAGTATTATTCCAAAAAAACTATTTCTGCAAAGCTGGGATGTTTCCCACAAGGCCGATTTACCCTGCGTATTTGTACAGGTGTTGTCTTTTTAACTCTGAAAAACGCAGCACCTTAAAGCTGCCCCAGGGGTGAAAGATCACCCAGCCTCTTGATGCTAGCGAGGCTCCGGCAATCGGTGAGTATTTCTGACTGTTTAAGGCCCATTAGGAGGGAAGATAAAGCTCCTTTTTATTCATTTGACGTGCCACGCAGAGGGCCCCGTAGTTAGAGTGGCAATAAGGCGAGCCGGTGTTTGCTGTACGTTCAGGTGGGGACGCTCCGGGCTGGTCCCGTCCTTTGTCACCGCTGTCACTCGGGAACGTGTGCTCCTGCCCTCTTCCCCTCCCATCGTGGTTTTGATTTGTTTTTGGGGTTTTTTTTTTTTTTGGTCCCCATTTCGTGTAGAAAATTTGTATTTACTTTGGGAGTGTAATTTGTTCCTCATGGATAATGTGACCCTTAGCGGAGCTGGATCATGGGTTAGTTGAAGTGATATTTTCCGCTAATGGTAGTCGTACATCATTGCTGTCAGCTCGGGTTAGGAGGCAAGCACATTACAGCTCCATTTTACCTCTGCAGGCATCTGGGATTATTTGCCATAACTGAGTATGACATGACCACACTACAGAGTGCATTAAAATTTTACTAGCTGCTCAGGCAAGTTCCTTGGCTCCAGCCTGCCTGCAGGCAGCCGCAGTGACGGATACCTCTGAGGTCCTGACTTGCTGCACCAAGGATACTCAATGTCAATGGCCCAAACAGGTTTTGCCCTCCCCAGGGCTGGAGCCCAGCTCCTGGCAGCGAGTAAACAATGCAGAGCTGGGGCAGGGGAGGGCAGGCTGGCACAGATGCCCCTCCGAGGGTCCCCAATGCTCTGTCACATCAGAGACACCGCTCAGCCATCAGGGCTTAAAAAGTGTCATTTGCAGGCTGGCTTGTGGGGATAAAAATAAAGCCATTGTATGAAAATTCAAACTGATAGAAAAAAGCATCCAGGGTTGTGGAATGGCATGTGCTAAATATGTAACAGGCATGGAGCATGATGCATACCCAGTATGGAATATGCAAATGCAGCAAATGCTGATGTTATGAGTGTATGCTCATGTTGCACTCGATTTTCTGCTCTGTGCATATGTGCAAAGTCATATTTACACCTGTAGCAGCACACACCTGTGCCCAATAGTTTAATTTTTTTATCATTTTTCTATATGTAATTACTGTACTTGAACAGGACTTTAAAATACCAGCCATAGCTTATCTGCATGTGTATTATTTTGCAGCATGTGTTTTCATGTATACACTTGCCTACTATGAAAATCATAGACATTGCTTTCCTTGAACATATCTGTTTATATAGATGTACATTATTTGCAATGTGTCTGTTTGTATATATTGACATTCCAAATTAGAGGTATAGCTATACAGAGAAATGTGTGCTGAGGAAACTTGGGGGAGAGGTTAAATTGAACATAGTAGTGGTTTTAAGTGCTTCTTGAAAAAGCATAATATATACCCCAAGAAAATTTTATTGCAGCCTCCTGGTGGTTTTATAAATATCTACAACACATGTCTGTGCTGCCCACAAGCTTTCCTCCCTACAGCAGAACTAATATCTATAATAATTTCAGGCAAAAGGTACATAGGTATAGAGTGTGTTTCTGTAAGGTAAGCAGGGATTGTGTGTGTTTGAAATCCTCCAAGTTGGTCTCCTCTGTCCTCATTCTGTTGTTCTGTTAGCAGAATTAGAATTAGCAGGTGGAGGAAGAATGGAAAAACCCCAGTTTTGTGTGTTTAGCTTTTTTGTTTTCTCTTTTGAAGTGTTTAATTGCATTTGTATTCACTGTGACATGAGAAGAGGGATGGGGGTGGGCAGCTAGGGGGGAGAAGATGTTTGGGCTCACAGAGTTGTGGAACAGTTTGTCCTGGAAGGAACCTTAAAGATTATCCCATTCCAACTCCAGAGTGCCCTGAATCCCCACCTTTCCCTGTTCAACCCTGCCAGGTGCACTCCACTTTTTCTGAAGTGTCCAATGCCAGGCTGGACAGGGTTTGGAGCAGCCTCTAGCTCGGAGGATACTGGAAGGATTCCCTGTCCATGACATGGGGTGGAATGGGATGGGCTTTAAGGTCACTCTCAGCCCAAACCATTCTGCTTCTGTGATCTAGAGCTGAGTTTCAGGATGTAATACTGATTTGCAGGTTTTTTGGTGTAACACATTCCTGGCAATAAATATTCCCATCCTAATTGCAACACTTGGAGCCAAACTTTATTATATACCCAAGAGTTTTACCTGTGCCTGGATTGTAGGATTTGATTCTTGGTAGGAGAGGAAAGAAGAAGGGATTAAAGATTAAAGCTGGTGATGTGTTCAGTGCTGTACAAGAAACAGAAGAGACACTTTCAGACATCTCTAAGGATAACATGCAAATTCCTAAAGCCTTCCCAGCAGCTTAGATCACAGTGAGAAAGACATTCCAAATGATAGATAGTTTTGCTTGTTCACTTTATAGTGTTACATCTTCTTTTCTATATGTAGCAAAACTTTTATCAAAGTGGTTCCATGAAGGGTGTACGTGGGAATGCCAGGCAAGATTTCACTTTCAGGTGCCACTGGTGCAGAGTGAGTGAAATCACAGAGTGGCTTTCTGATCTTGCACGTAGCAAGTTGTGATTTCAGCTCAGGGAAGATGTGTGTTTGTGTCTGCACACAGTACACGTGCCCACATGATCTCTCTGTCCTGAAATATGAGAATTTTAAACTTAATTTAGAAGGCTTGAACTGATCTCTTAGTAGATTGAGAAGTTTTGTCTGTTATTTTGCACAAATTTCTGTACACAATCCACACAAAAGTAAGGTCAGATGTCCTGGAAGGTGCAATTCTTGTGGTCACCACACCCCCATGGAGCTGCTGTTGGTGAGATCTGAGCTCTGGTGTGTTACTGGCATTGATGAGTGGGCACAGATGATCTGTGTGTGTGGAGACAGACAGAAATTCAGTCTGTGGATCTTGGAGTTTGGCCATGGCCAAACATATCTAGGTTCTACAAAGTGTTCTTTAAGAATTATATGTTATTCAAGCATAATATTCATATGCACTTTATGCTCTTGGATAACATCTGTTTTTCATTACAAATCAGGTTTTATAATCATGTATGAGGCCTGCTCCCCATTCCTGAATGTCTGTTCTCACTTTTCCTTGAAAAGAAAAAGGCTTGGGATTGAGAGCTGAGAAGGTGAGACATTTCTTTGGAGGTTTCTTTAGAAAGAGAAGAAAAAAACTACATATAGAACAAAGTTATGGCAGTTATTTAATGGTTTTAATAGTCTTGGAGGCCACAACACATGTAACCATCTCAGGTTTCTCACAAACATATCCAAGGACAGGCTGAAAACAAGGAGACAGGAAATTAAATGCATGCACCGATGAATTGAGAAGGATTCCAGCAAGGAGCGTGCTGGTTCTCTAGATCCTTCTCTCCATGTGGCTCAGGGAGGGTATTGTGGACCTGGAAGTGGTATAACAACAGCTACTGTGTCTCTTGGATTCCAGAAATTCCCCAAACAGGGCAGAAATGAAGAGAATAACACATGCTTTGAATTAGAGTTGGGCCTGCAGGTACCAGCAGAGTGAAGATCATTCTGGGCTTTCATCTTCCTCTTAATCCAGGGCAGGTTTAGCAAAACTTCTCCCTTCCTCCTCCCTCGTGGCATTGCCAGCCAAGGAAAACCCTTCTCCCGAAGCCTCTGCCTGCTCTGTCACCCTCCAGTGTCCCCCTGGGTTCCCTGTTGGAGGGAGGTGGCTCTGAGACAGCAGAGATGTTCTGAGGTCAGAGTGGGAGCTTTTAGAAAAGCAGACCCTGACCCTGGCTGGTGCTGCTGGGGAACTCCATGAATCTCAGAAGGCACCACACAGGAGAACAGGGAAAACTCAAAACGAGCTCATCTGACAACTGGCAGCTTCTCCCAGGCTCCCAGTGTGGGCACACTGTGATGGATGTGGCTACTGGTCTGCACACTGGGAGCTACTGGGGAGCTGGGGGTGTGGAAGAATTGGCTTAAGGTGAACCTGACGTGCTCTGCTTTGGACATGAGGGCCAGCCTGTGTGCACTGACTCTTGCAAGCCTTTTTGTGACCTCTGTGAAAAATCTAGAATCACTTGCAGGCATTACAAAGACGCCTGGTTTGTAATTTTTTTTTAGTAGGAAACACCAAGAAGACCTTTGAGTCTTAAAAAATTGCCTGGGCTTTCTAATTCATGCTGATCTCTCTTCTGAAAATACACCGCTGAATTTCTGGGCTTTGCAGGCTGCCTCAACATCCTATTTCAGCTGACTCTGGACAGGCAGACAATATTAAACAAGGTTGTTCATTCATAACAAAAGCATCCTAATTGAGTTACATTATTACATTAACTGTAGCAATCAGATTGAACCAAATCACTGAGCGATAATGTCATTTTCCTGGGTATCATTTGTAGGAACCAGTTGTCCTGTAAGATGCAATAACTCACTTAATCCTGTGGAGTTTATGGTGACTTATGTATCATATCAAATTCCTTACTTTCAGGGACAAAAATGAGTAGTTAATGTATGGCTGTGAATGTGCAAGTGATGAATTTATAGAGAAACATTTAGCAGATCCTAGACAAACTGAAGAATGAGTGATAGTCCATAATAATCTCAGAGGAAGGGGCTGTTCTAGGAATGGGTAAGACATGAAACATTTTCAGTCTGTGAACTTCTGCCAACACATGGGTGGTGCAGTTTGTTTCAGGGGCTGATAGATGGCTGCTTTATTGGCTCTGAGCTGTCTGTGGAGCACAAATCCTCAGCCAGAGACTGGGAAGGAGGATAGAGGTGAATTTTGGACTGTCCATGCCAAATGCTTACAAGTAACCTCATTTAGAAAACTTGGTTTCTGATGGCATTTTTATGTGATGCCAAGACACTGCTGGGGATTCCTGCTAATGCACTTAAAGCACTTAAAGGGTTTTTTTTGTTTGTTTGTTTTGTTGTTTTTTTTTTTGGGGGGGGGTTGTTTTGGTTTTGGGGGGGTTTTTTTGGGGCGGGGGAGTTTTGGTGGGGTTTTTTTTGGGTGGTTTTTTTTTTTTTTTTTTTTTTTTGGTTGGTTGGTTTTGCAAAATGATGATGAGGAGATGAGAGGTGTCAGGCAGTTCAGGGCAGAGCTTTGGGATGTGGCACAGGCCAGGGTCAGCCCCACTGAGGTGCCCCTGGGCCAGGCACACTCTGTTGCCAGCACTGGGAGCCATCCAGCCTCCCTGCTCCTGTGTTTCTCTTCCTGTGCCCTGCACCAGCATTTACACTCCCAGGAGCTGGGTTTGCTCAGGCATTGATGTGAGCTCAGTGCAGCAGCCTGGGAGTTTGTTCCTTCTTCCTTTGTGGTGTCTCTGGTTCAGGCAACCTCGTGGCTGCAGCTCCATCAGTCACAGAGTGAGGGGTGTTCATCACCTCAGACTCCTGAATCCTGCTTCCCAGTTTACCTGCTGGTGGGAGCTCAGAGCCTTCCACTTCCCAGAGCTGAAGAGTCAGAAAATAAATATTATATACATATTTTTATGATATAAAATTATTTATATAAGCAAATATATTTAAATGAAATTATATTATAAATTATAAATTAAAATAATATAAATTAAATTACCTTTTCTTGTAAATAAATTATATTTATTTATCTTTATATAAATAAATTATAATTTATATAAATAAACCCTTCCAGCCCTGTGCAGTGCAGTCTCTGCTCTTGGTTACACTGCCAGGGTCACTTTGCTGATGGTGCCACAGCAGGGCAGGAGGGCTGCTGGTTGGGCAGTTCTTTTGAAAGTGGCAGAAATCCACAGCATATTGTACTCCCAGGAAAATGCAAACGTGCTGGAGGATGGTAGTTATTGCTTATCCTCAGAAATACAATGGAAGAGCAGCTCCCTCAGACTTCTGTAGGATCACCAAGGAGCTTTTGTTTCTCTCTCCTGGTCCAAGAACAAGAGCAGCTCTGACCTTACTCCTTGCATGGTCTTTGTGGCTCCATTTCAGTGTTAGTGTAAGGTTCCAGACAGGAGACATTTGGCAACAGAAGCCTGAAATCCAAGTAATGTTCTGCTGTTTTGCACTGCTGTTTCTTGCAGCAGCCCTCAGAAATCCTGAGGGCTCCTTTGGACCTAGGCACAGTGCAGACAGAGAGAAACCATCCTTACTCCTAAATCTTTTGATAAAAATTAATGATATTTTATGACAGTAAGGGGAATTAAATACAAGTAAATGCAAACTTTGAATAAGGAATGGTTTGGTTTGGAAGGGACATTAAAGATTATCTTGTTCCACCCTCCTCCCCATGAATAAATAGACCATTCATGTCAGGAAATGCAGATCTCCCAGTTCCCATGCCCAGCATTCAGAGTTTTGATGTGTTTTATTTCTGATTTTGGGGTGTTTTTTGTTGTTGTTTTTTTTTGCTGTTTTTGTTTTTGGTTTTGGTTTTGTTGTTGTTGTTGTTTTTTGGTTTTTTTTTGGGGGGGGGGGGTTTGTAGTTTTTTTTTTTTTTTTTTTATTTCTTAGTTCAGTGGCTCCTGATGGTGATTTGTGCTTTGCTTTTGAACCAGGGCTGCCCCAGAGTGCCAAGGGGACAGGATGTATGAGGGTCAGGCTGTTCCCCAGGACATTCTGGAGCCCAGCAGTGGTCCCTGGAGTCAGAGATCTGCAGGATGCTCTGATGCTGCTCCTCTCATCCAGCATTCCCTGGGGCAGAAGGTTGTCCTATGGGACCTGCCAGGTTTGCTCCCAGAGCATCTCCCAGGGCTGCTGGCCTGGAGGGGCTCTGTGGGAATGCTGCCTTTCACTGTTCACCCCCTTAAAATCCACAGTGGGGAGCCTGAATCTGTGATTCTTCACCAGAATTTGATTTCGGGGCATCCTGGGGCAGGAAAATGAGAGGTGACCATTTGGCACTGTGCATTCCTAGGGTTTCAGCTGATGTGACAGCTGGGGCACTTTCTAGGTTTCTTTTTTGTGCCTGATTTATATGTATGGTTACAAAATACTTATTTAAATTAATGATTGTCTTTGAGTAATTTAATGCTTGTTTTTGTTAATGGGAAACCTGACTAAGGAGCTTTCAGTGAGCTGCTGTAGCAAATCATTACACACTCCCTGCTACTTCCTGTGGTAACATTAATCAGAATGGACTCATTGGCTACTAATGCAGATGCTGCATGTAACTCAGTATAAATTTTATTGTAATTTACGAATAATTAGTGTCCACTTATTCTGAAGTGCTAATGACACAGAAAATGAATTCCATTTGGTGTAGGGGTCACCCTACTTTACATACAATAAGCAAAATAGAATAGTTTGGATGGAAGGGACCTTAAAGACCCTCTAGCTCCAGCTGGGGCTTCACAGCTCAAAATGGCCACAGTGCTCCAGGGACACGAGTCCTGCAGTATTTCTGTAGGTATTTCTTTAAACACTGCTGGTATATGGACTGGTTTCCTTTCTAGATTTAGGGACAGTGGCCATGTGTCATTTGGGCTGGGCTGTGGGGTGGATTGCATCACTCTGGAAAAGCAGGAAAGCTGGTTTTTTTTGGACTGCTGGGACAGGGAGAAAAATCACAGTGCTCTCTGTGACTCCATGAAATAGGCTGAGGGGGCTGAGCTGAGCAGTGGTACGTGCTTTTCCAGCAGGAATAAAGGACTGAAGCTGAAAATGCTCTTTACTCTGCCCTTTTCCACAGGAGAATGGCACATTTTTCTGGAAGTTCATTCTTATTCATAAAATTATTTTCTCTACATAAATTCACTATGGTTTAGTCAAAAGTTCCCAGAACCATATTGCTCAGTATATAATCTGTTTACCCAAATATTTGCCATGCCAGCTAAATACATTAAAAATAATGCACAGAATAATACATAGACATATACATAGAAAGTTACTAGATGAGCAGGAACCAAGTCACACTTAAGTGGTGTGTTAAGGATGTTTTGTGAGTAAACAGCAGGTCCTAGAACCAAAGCACCCCCTGTATAACATGCACTTCCAAATGAAGCTTTTCTGCTAGAAACATGAAGCTGTGGGCTGCAGAGAATAACAAGCTGGAGCTGGAAGTGGACAAGAGTAAACGCTTCGATTCACATTGAAATGATTTCTCCTGCCTAGTATAATTTAACCTGCCCACACTGCTAAACTTCTGTATTACACAGTCCTGTCAGACTGTCAGGAGGAATGATAAGCCTCCTGGAAGCCTCAGTCTGTTACACAGGAAGAACATTCCAGCCAGCATTTCCTTGCACATTTTTAAGACTTCTAGCTTGGTCTCTCAAGTATAAAGAATACCCTACTTCATGACCCCAGCCTCTTGTTAGTTGATAGATGAAATCTTTTCTTAAGCTGAGTCCCTTGTCTATTATGTTTGCAGAATTCAAGGTTTCTCTTTAAGCTTCCTGGCTTACTGCCAGAAGTCCATGGCTTTGTTACCCAAAGAAATTGCCTTTTTATTAACAGGAAGAGGATCTCTGCAGTGGCAAAGGTGTCAATCTGCTTCCAGGTGAGGGAGAACAATTTTAAAAGTGTGATCTCATACTTTTGCAACTGCCAATAACTACAAAAAATAGCAAAGGACTGTTGTAGTGGTTGGGGCTTTATGTTCAACTGGTTTTTAATTTGAAAAGCTGGGATATAACATAAAAGCAAAATACAAGCTGTAGTCATTTCTGTGTTTTCCATGTTCCTTTAATCTCAAATTTCTCATCACTCTAAACTGTAGTCTGCATACCCAGGAAAAGTGCACATAATGTAAGCTGGGCTTTGGCTTCTCATCTCAAGAACTTGTGCTATAAAACAAAGAAACTCCTGTCACATGTACATGTCAGTAAATTGTGTTCTGGAGCACCTGAGCAGGGATGGCTGTGTCAGGTGGGTGCTGCAGGAGGAATCTTCCCTGTGCCATCAGCTCAGTGGTCAGGACTGGGGATCATCACTGATTCCTGTGTCACACCACAGAGTTTTACCTCTGCCATCCAAGTGAAGGAAATCAATCAAGTGAGGCTTCCTAGGGATTCTCATTTAAGAACTTCAGGGTTTTTCATGTGACTGCTTACTCAGGACCCAGCAGCAGAAAAAGATTCCAGGCCACAGCTAATCAGACAAGTGATTCCACTTACCTGAAGTATCAAAACTAGTTAGGAAGAGATTCCTCTAGCAGGAGGCATTCATGCTTATCTGTAGATGCTGTTAAAGCCTTTTTTTCTCTTTAGGTAATAACCAGCTACTACAGTTTTCTGGATTTCAGTAAAGGTGGCAAATAATTGAGAGGGGTGGAAAGAATTAATTTCAGTACCAATTGTGAACCAGTTGCAGTGGCAGATACTTTATTTCACCTTTTTGCAGGAATCACTGGGTAATAAAACTCCTAAGCACATTTTCACAAGTGCAGAAACACTAATTCACATTTGTAAGAGACAGAGGCAGAAGGCCCCAGCAATATGCTGAGCAATAAACCACCATAGGGTTATTTAACTGATTCCTGCCTACAGGACTTGGATAATTTTCTAAGGACATGAAGAACAATGAAACAGTGAAGCAGGAAAAAGGGAATTCATGATCAAGCACATTTTGAAGAGCTCTTTAATTAGTTACTTTAATTAGTTACAGATTCATATTCTAGTGTGTGTGATTTTCCACCACCATAAAAAGCATAATGAAAGATTCCCATGTAAAATGCTCCTTCCCCCACTGTGGAGTGTCTTGCTTTAAAATCCACACTAAGTACCATCACATTCCCTTCTTTCTTTTGCTAATATTGACCTTGTAAGGGGCTAGACTTGCAGTAGTTATAAATCAGTCCAACACTGATTGCTACTGAGCTTTCTTGATTTGCATCAGCTAAGGCTCTAGCCCAAGTGCATCCTCTGAGCATGAAATGAAGACAGAAGTCAGTGCTAAATGAAGTTGACCCTTTCCTTTAATTTGCAGTCAGTGGAGGGGCTCCTGAAATTTGAATTTTCAGGGCTGTGTCATTTGTGTCCCTTGGACAGTCACAGTTCAGGTCACACTGCCAGACCACCTGGCTAAGGCCTGATTGAAAACCTGAGCATGTTTGTTCTTGCCCCATTTTTATATCTGGGATAAAAAATTATCTCAGTGCCCTTGCTCAGGTGTCAGGACAGTAACAGGGAAGAGGCTGTGATGGGCAGGGAAGTAAAACCTGCAATCCATCTCATGAACTGCACTTCTCCCTGGCACAGCAAATCTCTCCTGGGCTTGCTCCTAACAAATCCAATATCTTACCTCTTTTTGTACATTCTAACATGAATCACTTGTAGTTTAAAAGTCTAAAAGAAGATGATGGGACTGTAACCACTGTGGTCTGCCATAAGAAGGGTTATGCTACAGCAAATTCATCTGCAGGGGAGTTTGTGTGTTTCTCTTAATACTCAGTAGCCAGCCACATCTCATCTGATGTCCTCGCAGAAATGTGGGCTCTTTTGTGGGTTTGTTACCTTATGTTAAGCATTTTCCAGGAATGTTGAAATGCTTTATGTATCTTTGTGGCTTTTCAGCTCAGAGTTCAGATTGTGAAGACGTGGAGGGAAGAAATGATAGGGAGGATTTGTCACCTGGTTTTGTTTGAACAATTGCTTTTCCCCCTTGGTCAGATGTGGGACAGAACAGGAATCACCTAAATGTAGATAGATTGCAGTAACACATGACAGTTCTTTATTGGTTTCCATTACCTATGCTGCTCATTTCCCCAGAGGAAAGGGCAGCTAATACTGTATATTTTTTAACATAAACCAAAGGGAAGGATAAGCCAGTGCATATGAAACGATGGCTCTTTATTCTCCATATGCACTGAATTGAATTGCAATTTCCTCCTTTCATTTTCTCTTGGTTCTCTGTATGTCAGAGCAGCCAGATATGTTTGTAGTCCTTCACCAGCAGATGATCACTGAAGGCCCACAGGTAATGAGTGGATACACGTGGTGCAGTGGCAGGGTTTTCAGGCACAGCTCTGCTAATGAATTGATGGTGCTACAAAAAAGCTGGGGACAGCCAGGCCCCCTCTGGGCAGAGGAACTTTTGCATGCTCCCATTTTAGCTTATTGAAAACCCTTTCTGTCTCTGTTGTAGGCATTCCACACCTTTATTTAGATATTTCTTTTAGCCTTCTCATTGTGTCTGTATATAAATTCAAGATCTGTGTATCTGAGGAGCTCACAGTCAGTGGTTTCCTTTTGCAGACACCAAAATTGGGCTTCTCCCTTCTGCACTAGTGCACATCAGTACGAAGTGAGGGGAGCAGCATTTGGGAAAGGCTTTCACAGGTGCAAGAAAGAATATGAGGTCCCAGTGAAAGAGGAGGACTGCTGAGGTGGCCTGGGCAAAATCTGTGCCCTGTTTTCTTCTTTTCTCTCTCTCTTTTCCTCCTTTTCTCCCTCTCTCCTCTCCCCCTTAACAGGTTTTCTAGCTGTTTCTTTGAATAAAAAATTAATAATGGCAAAAGCTTGTAGCTGGTCCCTGGGGTAGAATAGTGGCTAAGGATGTAAAAGAATGATTTGAACAAACAGTCTCAGGAGGATAAATGAAGTGCTACGAGTTCTGTAAGTAAAGGGAAAATATCTATAACTGAAAATATTTGCCTAGTTAAGCAACTTCTATATTAAAACTTTAGCCACAGCATTAGCAGCTTGAAATGGATTTTTAAGCCCAGACAATCTAGGAGACTATATTTAATTTTCCTAATAGACATACAGTGCTGTGATGTCCAAATCACAGGAATTCTGAAGGACAAGGTTTTTAGCTGGCATTTGGATACCTGGAGATATAAATAAGTTTCCTGTGGGATTTTTGGAAGGGCATAAGCAAATTAGGCAGCCCAGTTAGTTTTGATTTTAATGGAGCTGCATAGCCAACATGCTTTTTGTGCCTCCTCCTTCCTGCAGGGATCTACCTTCCCTAGCACAAGACAGTTTCAAGTGATACTTGGAAGCCCAAGTCACTTTGTTTATAGAAAATGCAGCCCCGAGTTCCTCAGAGCCGTGCTGACAATCTGCAGACAGTCCAGTCCTCTGCCATGGTCATGTGTGGCCAGGCAGCAGCCCCTGTGCCAGCCCTGCCTGCCAGCCAGCCATTCCCTGTTCCAGCCTCTGGAGCACAATCCCCACAGCTCAACCAGCACAGCCTGCTTTACATTTAACAGACACTAAATAAGGAACTACTTTGATTTTCTGAGGCTGCTATCCATAATGCATTGCTGCAGTGAGCTCTGTTTAAATATAAAACGTGATTTAAATGTAAAATATTATAAAAATATAAATATTATTAATGTAACATACAATATATTATATTAATATATATTATATGTCATATACAATATATATACCATATAGTATATTATATATAATATAAATTTAAAATATACTATTATGTATTTTATATAATGTATATTATATAAAATGTATATTTTATATAATATATAATATATATTATATATATTATATATAATAGACAATATCTATTAATATAATGAAATATATTGTATAAATATAAAATGTTTATAATATATCATATGTTTAAAACATAAAACCTGGCAACGGGAGGTTTGTGCAGCTCGCACTGCTCCGTGCTTTTCTGTGCTCCGATGGCTCCTGTCCCTCTCTGTCCCAATGACCTTGCTGTAGTGTCCTGGGGACCTTATCAAAGATTTCTGCGAAACTGCAGCGAGCCACAGCCAGGCTCCCAGCGCTGATGACTGATAATCTTGGAAGTGGCAGTTAATTGTGAGAGCAAGGCCAGAGGCAGAGCAGAGCCCCTCTCCCAGCCCAGTTCTGCAGCATCCTGCCAGTGCATCTGGCTCAGAGGGAGGGAGCACCCCACCCTCCATTCCTTTTGTTCCTCTCTTTGTTAAGTAATTTATCTCATTCTGCCGAGATACATTTTTTCTATTAAAAGTGGAAAAAAAACCCTTCAGTCAAAACAACATTTGGGGGAGTGGAGGAGGGAGGGGGAGAGGAGTCCTCCTCACAGTTTGTTAATTGGTTCTTTCACCTGACAGTAGTTTGTGTCAATTAACTTGATACTCAGTGAAAGTGAAATTAATCCACCTGGGTCAAAAGCAGCTATTAATTTTTAATCAAAACAAAATGCTCACTCGACAGATTTGTAGCTCCACTTAGAATAAACAAGATACGCATGAGGTGGAATGTGCCACGGGCTCGCTGCGCCGAGGTGCTCCTGGGGATAATTTCTTTCTCTCCTGCAAAGGGCAGAGGTGAGGCCACCTGGATGCTAATGACAGTTCTCTTCCAGAGGCTCTTTGCCTGCTGGTTGTGCAGTCTTTCCCCAGGGGTTTTCCTTTGGAAAGCAAACCCTTCCCACAGTGGGAGTGGGCAGCAGGGGCTGTGGGACGTGCCCTGCTGGGCTCAGGCTGTCCCTCCCTGTCCCTGCTCTGTGACACACCCATGGGGCACCCATGGCACCTGCAGCCCCCAGGAGCCTCTCTGTTGGCAGGGAGAAGGTGACCCTCATGGAGAGGAGCTTCCTCCACGAAAGGGAGCTGGGAGCACAAAGCTGTCCTGGGATTTCTTCTGTCCTGTGTACTAAAAGAGGGCAAAAGTCTCGTGGAAATTGTTTGTTTTGCAGAAACGCACAGTGCTCCAGGTGGCTGGTCAGTGTGTTCAGATTTATCCTAAACATAGGCAGAAGCAAAAACTTTGGAGCTTGCTTTTGTCTATGAGATGCATTGGGATTAAATGCTAATAATAATGACCTGTGCCAGACATAGGCCTTTGTTCACAGAACCCTAAAATGTCCTGAGCTGGAAGAGACACCCAGGGATCACCCAGTCCCACTCCTGGCCCAGCACAGACACCCCAACAATCCCAGCCTGGGCATCCCTGGAGCTGTGGCAGCCTCGGGGCCGTGCCCATTCCCTGGGCAGCCTGGGCAGTGCCAGCACCTCTGGGGAAGAACCTTTCCTGAAATCCAGCCTGAGCTGCCCTGGCCCAGCTCCAGCCCTTGCTGTTCCTGTCCCACAGAGCAGAGGTGGAGCTGTCCCTTGGGAGGAGCTGCATCTCTGATGTGGTCTGAGTCTGTCTCCTTGGTTCAGCTGATGAACTGAAGGAAGTTTAGGTGAATTATTCTTGAGGGATGTACAGAAAAGCCAACTTCCATATCTTCTAAGGTGGTTTAAAATTCCTCTTTTCTCCTTTCTGTCTCTCTTGTGGTCTCTTCTTCTTGAACGCTTCGATCTCTGTGAGACTCAAAGGGAATAAAATAGGAATCCCTCCACTTTGCTCTGTACTGAGCATGTAGCAGCAGCTCTTGTAGGGCTCTGAAGAACAGATTATTTGGTCACACAAAAGGTGATGGAGTCAGTGCAGCCTGAGGGGCAGAGATCCAAGCAGAGCTGGGTTCCTGTTCCATGTGTGGCACAGGGAGCAGCAGAGAGGAAGCAGTCTCTGGTTTGCACCTGTGGTGAAAAGGCCAAAGATACTTAGGAAAAAAAAAAAAAAGATATTGATTATTTGGAAGGAGTGTTCTATTATGAGCCCTGTTGGGTCTGACTCAAAGTGCTCAAGGTGCCCACATACACCAAGTCACCCTGCAGGTACAGCTTGCCAAGTGAATCCAAAAGTACCACAGTGGGACAGCCCCATCACCTGCCACGAGCATTTGGAGAAGCAGATTATGGTTCTGCAGGCAGCACAGCTCACCCCAGCTCTTCTGGAGATGACAGATGGAAGATTAATATTGAACTGGGAATAAACTGTCCTTCAGAGGGTCCGGGAGGGAATTCCCATGGGAGCTCTGCAGCTGCTCCACTGTGGTAGGAGCCGTGTGTGGGATTTTTCTCTGTCCTGAGCACCAGGTGTGGGGCTGGGCAGGGGAAGCAGCTCCCTGGGGATTGACCTTGCCCAGGAGGAGCTGGCACTGGTTGGCATCTGTGCTGCCACTGCAGTGAGCCAGCACTGGGAGACTTTAAATGAGGAGGTGTCAGTCCTGCTGCACCCTGCAGTGCCTCACTCCTGTGCTAAAGCAGCTCACTCAGACACCCACACTCACAGCTCTTCTCACTTTCTCATTACTTTGTAGACAATAAAAGCAAAATATTATCTGTTGGTTGTCAAGGTATCAAGCCTTAGGGGGGATTTTTCCCCCTCTTTTTTTTTTCTTTCCCCAAGTAGTATCATGTCTTGGGATTTTTAGACACTAATTGGATTTTTTTTTAAACTGCTGTGAGTATTCTTTTGTGAGGTGAACCTGTCTGCACACCAGAGTGCTGGGGGCCATTTATACCTGTGCAACTTATTGCCTGCTCCTGCACTGATTTAGCCAAATGGATCAGAACATTCCCTCCACCTGCAGTAATTCATTAATCAACAGTAGCTCACACTCCTCATGCAGGGGAGCCTGATCTCATGTGTGATGCGGCTCTTTCAGGTGTTCCTCTTCCCAATATTGTAATTAAAGGAAATCTGACCTATGTGCTGGAGTTAATAGATATTTTTATTACACATGCTCGAAGACATAAAATGGTTGCTCGTTCTTCCTTCTCTTCCAGCTCAGTCTGTCTGGTCCACTTAGCTGCCAGGATTGCCTGGAGAATGTGTAACCTGGATTATTGTTAGGATTTTAACAGAAAAGAATATATTCTCCAGTGACAGAGAAAGGCAAGTGAGTGACACAGGAGTGACAGCCTCCTCCAATGTCACATATGCAGAGGATATTAATAGGCAGCAGCAAGACAAGGATGTGGTTCAGAGACAGAGGCTGTGTCTGTCAGACATCAGCAGCAGTAGAACCAATAATAACAACTTTATACAGCCAGACAGATTAGCTGGAACCTGCCACTGCCCTTGATGTTCTTGTGGAAGGTGCCTCAAAACCTGCAGTGAGCATAAACCACCTGGCACTGGTTGCCTCCTCATTCCACAGAGATCTTCAGCAGCAAAGAGAGCATAAAGCTGGGTGGGATATCCCACATGTGCTTCATCAAAGGGGTCCTGCCAAGCAGTGGGTTGTAGGCACTGCTTCCTGGAGCATCCCTGGGTGCTCTTCCAGGTGCTTTCCAGGCTGACTCTGCCTCACCAGCATTGTGAGAGAACAGCCTCAGCTGCTCTGTTTGTGTGGCAGAGAGGGTAGCAGCCCTCAGGAACTGCTCTGCCCCTCACCCTGTGTGAGTGACTTTAGCCATTCCTTCTCATTCCTTCTTCTCATCTTTTTATTTTCTTTTTTTGTCTTTTTAATCATTCATGCAGCAAAGTGTGAGGTTGGTAGGAAGTGTGATGCTCTGACAAGTGGAAGCTTACATTTCTAATTAGTTATTTGTATCTCTTGTAAATAGGTAATGCTTTTCCCCCCTTTCAAGTTAATGTAGTTTAGTTGCAGAGAGATTAAGGACTTTATCTGAACTTGGGTAGGAAGTTTGGTGTTCTGAGGTTTAAACCTTCATCATCAGAAATGTTGCTTCCTCCTTTGCTCCAGTTTATAACAGCTTGTGACAACATCAGGTGCTCAAACCCATAACATGCATCCACACAAGGAGCCTGTCCCAGCTCTAATAATATCTGTAATGACTTGGATGCAGGCTCTAGCTGGGGATTAATGACTGACTGGCTCTAATGGGCCTCAGATCATCAGCTGCCTCTCTGTTGGTCATTAATCCCCAGGAAACAGCCCGTGCTGAAACTACCATTGCTTAATTAGAACATGGTTGGCCAGTTGCTGCACAGCACAGGCTGTAGCTTTGGGGGAATAAAGGGAATAAATGGCTTTATGAACCTGTTGAGTTTCAGATGGACCTTCTGCCATTCTCCATGTGCCTAGAGACTGTGCATCCTCAGGAACAGGCTGGAAGGCAGACTGCCTGAACTCTGTCTCTTCATTGTTGGACTCTTTTTTTCTGGCTCAGGACAGTCCTTATTTCATTTCAAGGCAGAAAATCCCACATTCCTTTAGAACTGCTGGTAAGGTCTAAATGGCAGTGAACTGTGGTTTTTCAGAGATGGTAGAAGTGTGGTTTTAATGGAAAATACCAGGTTTAAGTCACCTCATTTACTGTGGAGCAATAGCATGGGTTCTCCCCTCCTCCCACATTTTATGTTTATTCATTGCATTTTTCTTCTTATCTAGAGCCATAAAGGAAATACATTTCACCTGTAATTTTCTGAGAAGAATAAAAGAGATTTAATCCTTTCCTAGTTTGGATAAACTTCCATGTGATCCTCCCTTACCTTAAGATACAGAGAACTCCTTTACTTTTCAGAAGTCTTTGACCACTGTTTATTCAAGCCCCAGTTTGAAGAAGATGCTTTTTCAGTGGCAATATTAATTAATCATCATGTCCCAAACAGCATAATCCTACTTGTACATGCTCCAAACATGATCCAAAGCCCAATGAAATATTTCTTTTCAGTGGGTTTGGATCAGGCCCTGGAAGCACCTGGATATGATGGATGAAGCTCCACTCTGCTGGGTATAAGGCTTGTGCTGTCCATGGGATTTGTTGTAATTAAGTTTATTCTTCCTAACCTCAGGCTGATCCCTTGTTTTGATGGCCTGTGCTCCTCTGCTTCCCATTATCCCTGAGTAGTGTTTGATGCCAGAACAGAGGGGGGAACACTCTTTTTTCCTTAGCCTCATGTGAAATTCTGAACATTTAGACATCTTTAGAACATTCTACACGCATTCCACTTTTATAAAGCCAGTACAACACTTCCAAAAGTTTGATGAATTCCAGGATGTAAGCAGAGTCCTCGTTAGCCTGTTTTGGATGAGCCCTAATGGCTTGTCCCCAGAGCTGCACACTCATTCCCTGGGCTGTTTGTGAGCAGTAGCTGTGACCAGGTCACTGAGAATGGAGCTCCATCAGTCTCCACACAGTGTCTCACGGGTCTGGCTGCCCACTCCAGCCTAGTTAAAATTTTAGGAGCAGTAAATGGGGAGATCATGAGTATGAGGTGATATTTTGACCAGTTTTTCCAGACTCACTGGATCCTGCATCACCCATTAGTCTCCAAATGCTTTCCATAAGAGTACAGCTCCACAGCTGCCAGGACAGCTCAAAGTGGAACTTGCAGCACAAATCCATGGCAGGAGGTGATGGAAAATGATCACAGCACAGTCTGATGCTGCCTCCCATGCTGCCATCCACAAATCCTGGGGCACTGCCACGAACTGGAACTGCACTGGAGAGCCACTCATGATGCTCTTGTAAAGCACACAGATATTTGCAGCTTTATTTAAAGATTTGTGGGTTCCATGGAAAAAAGAAATGTGTAGAGGTGAAATGGAAGGTTGACCATTTGCTGTGTAAAACACCAGTCAGGACAAGGTCACCAGAGGTCATTTGTTTTATTTAATGCATCCCACCCTGTCATTGGAGGAACCACACAAGCTTTTTTGCAGGTTTTGTTTGGTTTTGACTGGGGTGACGGTGTGCAACACTTCATGGCAGTGAAATGAGTAGGTATATTTATAAATCTCTAAGTTACTTCTCAGGAAATATTAAGCATATTATCAAGATCCTTAAAACCAAGCTTCATCTGTAGAAAATTGCCTCACGCTGTGACTTTTTCACTGAGAATTGGAGTCCATTACCTACCTATTAAGCAGTTAGGAGATCTGATTTTAATGTCTGTAATAGAGCTTTTAATTTTAATGGAAAGGAGCAGTAGCAGATGCTGCAGTGAAGAATTTCACATGGTCCCTGCTCTTGTGGAGCTGCCCCAATTGCAGGATTCAAACCAAAGTATGGAGCTATTTTTCTTCCGAGGGCAGGAATGGGGTATGACCAAAGCTCTGTCAGTGCTGAGAGCCCAAAGGGAATCTAAGCACAACATAAATGCTGTTTCCACCAGAGTTCCCAGCTGAATCTGTGCTTAAACAGAGTACAGGGGCTATGCTGCTCCTGTGGTACTCAGGAGAAACGCACCCAAATGGAAATAGGCCATAAATGGCTTGTTGGTGTCCTGATGCTTTCTGCCTCCTGGCCTGTGGAACAGTCCTTACCTCACTCACCCTTCTTTCATGTTTTAGCATCTATGTCTTCATTAGAGATAAGAGGAAGAAAATCCAGAATATTTTGCTTTGAGATTATCAGATCTTTGGGCATTTTGTCTTCCCACTTTGAACTGTGGTTGTTGTATAGAGGATCTCAGTCCTCCCCTCCCAGACACTTTCTCACTAAATACTGAAGCTGTGGGAGACTGCCTGTTTGGCAGTGTTTTCCTTCAACAGTTTGATTATTTCTGTGGAGCATCTGGAGATTCTAGCTGGTCCCAGTGTCTGAGGTGAGCTGCAGGTGTGAGACACACACCCACCCACCCAAGGCTGTGGCTGCACAGGCTCACATGTAGGGACAGAGAACTGTAATATTGACCCCCAGACCTTTACAGTCAGAGCTGGACCAGCTGGAGCAGCAAGTCCTAGCAAGCAATAGAAAGCATTTTAATCCATTTATATTGATGCAGCCAGAAGAATAAAGTGTGTGCAAGTACCCTGAGATTAGCTGATATTCTACGAGCAGACTCTTTCACCAATTTATCTATGTTTCAGTGCCACAGAAGTGGATCCTAGCTGGGAGACAGAATTCTGCTACCCAGAATAACATCCCAGTTCCTAGCGAAGGATGTTCTGGGTTTTACAAGCTCATTGGAATGAGTTCTGTAGGAACCTCAGATTGGCTGTAGCAGAATAGGTCTGAACCCTCAAACACTGACAATATTAATTACTGACAAAATGGTGTTTTCTTTTTTCCTTTTTTTTTTTTTTTTAAAGCTGTGTATGATCAACAACTCTTTGTATTGAGCTTTCTGAATAGAGACAATATACACAGACTTTTAACATGCTCCAACTTCAGCACTGCTGGCACATTGTATTGTGGTATTTCAGTCATAATGTCCTATTTTTTTTTCTTTATCAGTGCCTCAAGAATGGTATCAACCTATTATAAGAATGATAAGAAAAGCTGAATTTAAAAAAAATATATATTTTAAAGCTGATATTCTGACTAAATAAAAGGATAATATGCATTAACTATTGAAAATAAAGAATGTTTCCTTTTTGAATTCTAGATGTGTGGGGTATGGTGATCTTTTGTTCAGGTTAAGAGGCAGTGGATGTAGTGAGGGTACTTATCCAGAGCTGGGGTCCACAGGTCATATCACTGTATAAAGAATAAATAGGAGAAGGAATATTTAGGACCTAAGTAGCTGTTGTGCTCTGACAGATCTTTCCTCTCTCTCTTAGAGCGACATTTGGGTTAGATGCACATTTGAAATGTCTTTCAAATATTCAGGAGTCACAGACTTTTGGTGTTGTCCTTAAAACAAACAGATATTTAAGTCTAAGTGGGGGAAAAGTGATTTTTATTTGCTTGGGATATTCCTTTTAAATAACTGTGTATCATTCCTAAATGTCCTATGTCTTTGGCATAGTGCAGTAAAGGGAGGAATTTACACCAAAGCCCCTCATCTCCATTCCCTCACCCTTCCTCCCCCAGAAAACCCCAATCTCTTTATCCAGCAGCTCCCAATGCCTAAAAAGAAACAATTGTGGCTTAAGGAATGAGATGCTACCTGCAAACAGTGCAATAACTCTTCCCTAATTCAGTCCACTTCTCCAGCCACTGTCAATTACTCATATGAAAACCAATTTTAAGTGTATTCTTCAAGGTTAAATTCCCCTGAAGCCCATGGACTGCTGCCAGGGGCTGTGAACCCTTCATGCAGGTCACCCGGTATCTGAATCTTCTGTTGCAAATCACTGCTCTCCCCATTACTCCTTTGGCATGTACCTGATTTGGTTGACATTTCCATAATTAATTTATAACAGCAATAACCCTGAGATAAGCCTATTTATAGATTTGTGCAAGCTGTATAAGACTATAGATAAAATCTTGCTTCATTAACATATTTAAAGTACTTGGGAGACTCTTGCCTGATAGTGTAGTTGGTGTGATTATCAAATTATACGATGGAAAGCTCAAGTGTTTAATGTGCATTCAGTGCCTATAAGCTGCTTTCCACTTGAGATCACAAGGGTAATTCAGGGGACACAAACGCCGTCCTGGGCTGTTGACCCAAAGAGTTCTGTGTACTGCCAGGCACTGTGGAGTTGGGCAAGGCAATCTCTCTTTTTCAGATATTTCCTTTCAGGAAATTTATGAATTCTTTGCATCCAATTCTCTGCAGTTATTTTTCTCCTTCTGTCATTGACACGAGTGCAAAGTCAAGGGCAAAATAATGCCAAATCAGAAATATACTCATTCAGTTCTCCCAGGTGTAAAAGTTATTTTATGGTTTGCATGCAAGAAAGAATTTGATTGTATGCTTTTTTTCTCTAAATCATGTCCAATTTTTTGGGGTTTTTTTGTAACACAGAACGGGATTGTCTTTCCAAAAGTCAGACGTTGTGCATGGGAAAGAATGGTTTGTCTCTGCCTCTGTCTATGCAGGGGGAGCTTCCCAGAGCAGCCAGGCAGGCTGAGTGAGACAGAGGAAATCCAGGCTGTGGCAGCAGCATGGAAATGATGCTCATTTTGTGAGTTAGGATAGAGCACAAAGAGGACAAAACAAGTGAGGTGAGCAGGGGCTTTTTAAAAATATGACAGAGCTTGTGTCACGGCTCAACACTGGCACACTCCTGCTGAGTTCCTCCTGACAGAGGCATTGCTGAGATATTGTGCCACAAGCCAAAGTGTTGCAGGAAGATGTGGGATCCCCAGAGGCTGTGCTGCAATGGAGATCAGAGCTCCCTGTGTCCTGCTGGCCAGGAGCCTCTGGACCAGCCACGCTCCCAGTGCTGCCAGATGTGCTCTGGGTGATTGATGGAGACTCCTCCTCTGTCCAGCTGCACAGGTAATTGCCAACCTGCAGCTGGCTGTGCTGCAGTTATGCTTGTTACAGACTTTAAGATATTTAATTTGTAAACACTTAATAAAGCATAGCCTACAGTAGTTTGGCTGGTCTTATCTGTCAACCAAATCAAAATCAATATGTCCCCGGGGTATAAGCTATGATTGTCTGGGCTGCGGAGTCTAATAGGATTAAGTGTTTGGGACCTTCTCTAACATTACAGTCCACAATCCTAGTTAGAGAAAGTTAAAGACCAGCTTGCCACTGTAGCAGGCATGATTGCTTAGGGGTCTGAAAAATCATTAAAGCTTGTCCTCTTAAACGTTGATTGTTCCCTAGTGATTTATTGACAAAACACAAAAAGTGCTCTATACTGCACTCTAATTATATGTATGAGGCTAGGAAATCTCATGGGAAATTAAATAAAATTTACAGCTTGATGGTTTTATGCTCTTGGGAGACATACCTTCTTAATAAGATCTTATAGCTGGGAATATTTATGAGGTTAAAATCTGTGGGCTTGAGCAAAGACCTAACCTTCACAAAGGGAGGGGCCTTGGTGTTTTTCTTTCAGTAAATAATTTCAGTGAAAAGCAAGGTAGGCAAAAATTACAATAAAGGGATATAGTGGGGATTACCTAGGCATTGTATTTCAATACCTGTCAATAGGAGGAACTTCAGAGGTGAGGAAGGAGCCAGGGCAGCTGCCTGCCCTTTGTGACATCCTGCAGTTGGTGTTTGCACTCTGTTACCTGTGACATTCTTATCATGGCCAGGTGAGCCCACACAGAAGTTGTGAAGGCAAGGGACAGTCTAAGGTTTTCCAGCTGGAGGCAAGGGACAGTCTAAGGTTTTCCAGCTGGGGAAGGTGTGAAAATTATTGTTACAGACATGTACATGTGTACTACTATGTATGCTTTTCTCCTGTGAGCAAAGTAATTCCTAATCACAGAATCAGAGAATTTCCAGAGTTGGAAGGAGGTCACTGAAGTCCAGCTGCCTGCTCTGCACAGATCTGTAGATCTGCAGCCTGGGCCATTCTTAGTAAAACTGGGTAGCTCACAGTCCTTGGAGATGTGTAATAATATCATCTTTATATTTGGGAATGGTCAGATAGTTCCTGTTTTTTATCAGATCACATTTGTGATCAGACATTTTAAATTGGCAGATTGAATCCTAATGGGGCTGGTGAGAGCAGGACATGGGTACAGTGTAATAGTGTCACCAAATTCCCTGAGACTAAATCTGTACAGACTACAGACTCGGCTGTATAAATAAAAGAAATATGTCCTTTTCTCACAAGCTAGAGCAATTATGGGAGAACACAAATAGAATCAAAGGTGGTAACAAAATTGGCCAGAAATCCCTAGTGAAGTTTTGAATGTTTTATTAAGTGGGACCCTTTGGAAGTTGGCCTAGGAGTAAAAACAAGAACACTTTCCTAGCGACTCTTGAAATGTAAAGGATAATTAATATACAGGACAATTCTCTCTAGGCCCTGAAGCAGTTTTTGATTAAGGCACTTAACTGGGACTTTAGAGAATTAGGTGCACCACTTGATTTTGATGTAGAGCAGCTTTGTGATACTGGGCAAAGAATCTCATCTCTCCACGCCACAGTTTCCCTGTGCAGATAGGATTGTGATCCTTCCTTTATCTCCCTTTCCTGTTCATCCTGTATTCTCTTTGAGGCAAGGACGATGTGCCAGGCTCCAGCACGTGGCCCCCAGCAGGGACTCTCTCTGTTGTTGTTGTCACAGCCACAACAAGGGGCTTGTCCTTTATCTCTGTCACTTCTGAACGTGTGCAGTGATAACTCTCACCAACTTTTCCCTGCTGTCATCCTCCTCTTGGTCCACAATGGAAACAGAAACAGCTTAATTAGAACATGCTTGACAGGAGTTCATGAAGAAAAGAAGCAAACTCTGCTGGTTGCACAACTCAATTGTGATTATGTTGCTAATTAAAAAAACAAAACAAAACAAAAAAAAAAACTTTCTTGGTACCCTTTTAAAAAGGTGTGGGAAGGGAGGAAGGCAAAGAAAGGGTGTCACCTTCCCCTCTGTCTGAGAGATGATCTGAACTAATAATCCATGCCCTGGACTCCAGCTTCTTACCTCACTTACCTGGAGCAAATCAAATGTAGCTCCATTAAAATGTATGAAAGTACTTGGATGCAAAATGCCTTGATGTTAAATGTACAGAGAATAAACCTCTGTATATTAGCTACTCCTTCCTCCAAATCCTTCTAAATTCAGCAGCCATGTGAATCAGATTTGTTTTCTTGTAAGGCTGCCTTTTCATTTGATAGCTCCAATCATTTATGGAGCAGACTTGCCTAATTTTGTATGCCCCCACCCCACACTCCTGCTCCACCATGCACACACCTTATCCTCGCCCTCCTGCACACAATGAAATGTCTGATCAGTTCAGAGAGAGCTTAGAAAGCCTCTGCCTGGGATGAAGGAGAAATTTATTAGTGAAAGACAAGACTCCCTGATAATCAGGGAGTATTGAAATCCCTGATTTAATTTGAATATGGTACGGAGCATGTCTCTTCCTGCCTTCATTACTGCAAAGTCTGTGCCTGATAATGTGTCTTTTTACTTAAGGATATTATGCTGGGGAAAAAATGCTTGATGGGCCACTCTAGCTGAGGTGAAAAGGTTTTGGTATGTTTTAATAAAGATGGATATCACTAAGGATGTTTGAAATATGTGGAAGTAAGATTTGTTACAAGTTACAAATCAAAGCCTAAAAATGTCACTTATCTCCTAATGATACTTCTACACAGATTATTAATTTCATTTTAGGAGACCAATGAATGTTACATTTTTATGACATTGATTAAATGTCTCACTGCCGTCCTCCCATCCATCCTTTTCATTTTCAAAAATCCATATCCGACTTTAACAAAACCTAGCTCATAAATTTGTGTTTTACTGCTCACCAAAGCAGAGTTGGATGGCAATTCGCCTGCTAACTTTGGATTTGCACTCCTCTTATCTCTCAGAATCACTGGTCTGCCTTGCTTTCTTTTTCCTATCCAAACAGTATTTCACATGTGAAATGTGTTTTTCAATATTCATTCACTATCTTACATCTAAAAATGTGTTTTGGCATAGAGAGCATGTCTGGTGCCATCAGGACTTCAGAAAGGGACACAGGAGCTGCTGCTCAGTGGAAAGAATTCTCAGAGGAAAGAATCCTGAAATGTTTTGGTGGCTCCTGCCTCCCACAGTGGGAGCTGCACCTCCAGCCCTCTGGTCACAGGTGGGAATTGATCCTGCAAGAGACACAAGGTGTGAAAAATTCCCTCCCTCATGGACTGCCCTGCCCCTGCCCTGGATATGCTTGGCTGACATTTAGGCAAATTCCACATAGTGCCAGTCCACATTTATGGTATTTTCCTTTCTTACTCTTGTAATGGCATTGAAGTTGTGTGAGGGATAGGGACAGAAACTTCCTGTCTGTTCCTCACCTCCTCTCCCACCCACTTTAAACTCTACCTCTGGCCTTACCACTTGCATATTTATAGTCTCCTGAGAAAAAATCACAAGGGAAACAAATTAAGGCCAGCTCCAGTGAGAAGGGAAAGCCTTGGCCTTAGCTGTCCCTAACTTCAACCCTGCAGTAGGATTTGGTATTTAGAAAACTATTGCGCTGCTGGGAGCAAAGTCAAATTAGCAACAGTTCACATCCAACAGACAAAATCTAAAGAGAGCAGCAACGTTCCAAGAGTGTCTAATTGATATTGATTTTAACCTGCTTGTCTTAAACATTACTTCTGTCCTTGAGCTGAGCCTCCTGCCAGGCCCCGTGTCCCTCAGTGCTGGGCTTCCCTCTCTGCTTCTCCTAGGGTGCTGCTTCACCAGGGATGGTCACAGCTTTGGTGCCTGGCGTTACCCAGCCCTGTGACAGGGACAGCCACAGCGTGAGTCCAGCAGGAGCAGCTGGCCCCAGGCTGCCAGCCAGGTCCCCTGGATCCGTCCCCGGCGCCGCTTTGGGAGGCGGCTCAGAGGAGCCGGGGCAGGCGGTGCTCAGCAGGTGCCATGGGGATGCCCAGCCTGGACCATGGGGAAGGGCCCAGCCGAGCTCCTCGGGCCGTCCTGGCGCTCCCCCAGCTCAGGAGAGGCTCTGCCTGCGGGGATGATGGCAGCACACACCAGCTCTGCTCCCTTCTCCCTCCTCCCTCTTCCCTCACGTCGCACACTCAGACACATGGGATGTTTCATAAAGAAAAAATATGGCGTGTTTACAGAGAGAAATTTCAAGAAGTGTTAATTTAATATGCTAAAGTGTTCCCTTCAGCATTTTACCTTTGTTGTTGTTTTCACAAAACAGCCAAGACTAAATAATGAGCCCAGAGCTGTGCCCTTTGGTAGTGTGATACCTCATTACCCACGAGCGGCCTCCATCTGCCCTCATGGCTGCACAGGGAGCCATTACGATTATGATGGAAATCTCAGAAGCCATTACCAAGATGCAACAGAGGGCCTACTGCAGACAGCCTAATGGACTAATTTGTAATTGGGAGAGGGAAATGACTTAGCGAGCTCAGGCTTGGTTTTGATGAGTGTGGAAGTGCGCATGCTAAATGTGATAAATGAACAGGAATGCTTGTTTGCGCAGTGGGTTTTACAAGGCCTTCAATCTCTCCTGGGGATCGGAGGCGTGCTGACAAGTCTTGAGAAGCGAGGAGGAATGGGCTCAGGGGAGGCGAGGGAGATGCAAAGAGAGTAGCTAAGGATAAATCGGTGAGGAAAACTAATGGCAATAAAAACCCAAGGAAATGGCTGCGTCTGCCAGGAAAGCAGTAATTAGGATGCTTTTTGCGTGCATATCTTTAGCTATTAAAATCAAAACTGAGTGTGCACCGTGGCATTTACTAAGTTAAAAAATAATAAAAGAAAATACCATGTATAATGAAAGGCATGCAGTGTTTTAAACCTGCAACTTCAGTCCAAAAGTGCAGCCATGTCTATGATCATGCCCATTTGTTGAGCACAAAGTGCTGGTGTGACAGAAGAAGAGATTCTGTCACTGAGGATCCTTCATAAAACTCTGCCTCATCCCTGGAAGTGTTCAAGGCCAGGTTGGATGGGCTTGGAGCAACCTGGTTTAGTGGAAGGGGATTGGAACTTGATGGTTTTAAGGGCCCTTCCAATATGAACTATTTTATGGTTCTAATAGAGGCCCAATAGCTGCAGTGGGAAGGTCCTGAGGCTTTCCCCTGGCAACAAAAAAGTTAGAGAGAGTAATTGTCCCCAGACAGAGCAGAGGAGAGTATTGGAACCCTTCCTGCCCCAGCTCTGGAGGCTGAGGTAGCTTTGGTTTGAGGTCTGCAATCTGCAGGAAACACCAAGGAAATGCATATCCCAGGGTCTCTGTCATGTTTTGTGTGGAAGAACCTTTTGGGGTGTTTTTTTTTTTCCTCAGTCTGTTCTACTACTGCAACGCAAGAGTGTGCGCATTGCCCTGAGTTTCCTGTCAGATCTTTAATTTTAAGGATTGCCTGGAATAACACATGCACAAAGATTCACACTGCATGGGGCCCAGATGTTTGGTTTCCTCCTGTGGTTTCGCTTATACCAGGGTAAGATTCAAAGCAGTCACTTTTAAGTTTATGCTTAGGTGTGTTGTGTAAGGTTCATGTGCAGCTTTTGCTGTGTTTTGAGTTAATTTCTCTCTGGTTTAATATCCTTTCTCCTTTGAGGCACAGAGCAGGGGAGAGTGATGAGAGCACCTCAGGATGTGCACAGGTAACCAAAGCCATTGCAAAGTAGCAGAGATGGTCACAGAACCACCTGTGTGATGGAAACACCCCATGTCCATCCCAGGGATAGGGTTTTGTTTCTTTGCCAGCTACTGAGGGAGATCCCAGAATGGCTCAGACCCACTGGACACTGCAATACATCCACTGAATACTTTTGCATTTTTAGTCAAATGGCACCATGGTTTATTTCCTTAATCTTCTCCTCCTTTTTCTCCCTGAGAGCATGTTACACACCATTATTGCTAGACAAGGAATCATTTATGACATAAAGGTGCCGAGCTTTAAGACACTAAAGGTACAAGCCATTATCTGTTATGAGCTATAGACTTTTCCAGTTTACATCCATTTATCCTATGAAAAGGCAGATCATGGGCTGCTGCTGATGCCAGCAAAGAGGTTGTAAATAAACCCAACTGCCATTCAGCAGGCCAAAGTTAGGAATTTATTTAGTTAGTTAGTTAGTTGATTGTTTATTTTTTATTCTTGTTTGCAGATGAAATAGGATGTAATGAGGGGGAAAAAAGAGCAGAACTTACATTTTTGTAGCCTATAAATGCTTATAAATGCTCTGGTTCTGCCATGGAGTGGAGTCTGGGTTTCTGGATGTTTGTGCCTTTGGCTGATTGCTCCTGATGTGACCAGTGTGTTTTGGCGAGGGAGCAGCGTGTGACTCCAGAGTGCTGTTGGTGACTTTCTGACCCTAAGCAAATAATTTAATCTCTGAAAATCTCCCGACAGGGTTTACAGTTCCATCTGTAAATAGGGGATGTTAACATTGTCCTGCTTGGAAGTCTGTCAAGAGGCTTTCATTCATCAATATTTGTGAAACACTTTGAGCTGCCGTATAAATACAAGTCATTAATCTGTCTTATCTAAAAATCTATTGAGGTTCAATCTTAATACAGACATATTCTAGATAACTTTGTTCTGTTGGCAAAAATTGAAAAATCATTCCAAAACAAGTTTATGAAGTGGTCTACTGAAGTTGAGTGCATGTTAAAAAGAAAATTTAAATCTCCTTAATGTTTTGACTGCGCTCATAAATGAGGAATGTTGTTCTGCAGTAATTCATACCAGACCTGGGGACACACAATCCCGTGCCTTTGGATTAACCAGTGTGTACGATATGGAATGCAGACCAGCTTCAGGGGGGTTGCTGGCCTTATGCAAGATGCAGGAGGAAAAGAATGTCATTTGAAGACCAGAGAAAAAGAAACTACTTTTTTTTTTTTTTTCCCAAATTCACTCTGCTTTCTGTATATTTGAATAAGACCACAGAGATGGAGCCTTTAGGTAAGAATAATGGAAACTTGCTCCCTCCTTCCTCCATGTGGTTTCCCTCTAACTATTGCCACTTGCTCCTTGTTGTCCCCACATCCCTCCCTGGCTTTTCTTCTTGTCAAAGTCAGCCCAGAGGCTGCAAGGATGTGCTACAGCCTTGGGCATGGGGTGGGGAATTCATTAAACCCTATATAGCATTGAGGCCCTTATGAACAAAGTCTTAGTGCCTAAAGCTTCTGCTTTAATAATAACTCTGTTGAGCCTAAGACAATGGACCTCTGATGAGCATTAAAAAATAATGTTAAAAATAAAAATAGGAACTAGTTGATTAATCAAAATATGTACATGGAAGTTGACAGATATAGCCGGCAGTATTTGACCTCATAATTAAATTACTTGTGAATATGTATGGATATGTTAATGCCTTTACTGTCTGATTTCAAAGCATTCAGTTTTCAAGAAAGTGACATTTTTGTGAGTAACTGTTTTCATTGAGTGGATGTGTACAACTGGACCTGCCAGACTGAGCTGTCTTAGGAGAGCTCCGAGGACATTGTGCACATGGGAGAAGCCCTCAGACACTCATGTCAGTCATTCACTCACATTTCCCCTCTCCACCACTTCATCTTTCCATTTTTTCTGCTTTTCTTCTTCCCTGTCCTCCAGAACAGTTTTGCAGCTCCCAGTGAACTAGAACTGCTGTATTAGTGATGCATGACCAGCTCTTTCTGCTAAAAACTGGAAGTGGAGAGCACCACAATTGGGATCTTTGTTGTGTGCAAATCTGCACAATCCTGATGAGCTCAATGATGCTATATTGACTTACGGCAAATAAAAAATTAGCCTCTCCTTGTTGCCAACTACACATAAACATGAAAACATCAATTTTTTATTAGTCTTCAAATATGTGCTTATTAGAATTTCCCCTTTCCTTTTAGTTCTGCATTTTACCAGGAGTCACTCCAAAACCCTTGGTGTTTGTAATGTGGAGATTTATCTTGGCCCGTTTCCATGGTGACACCTAAAAACCAGTCATTTCGAGGTGCTGACCTGTCCTGTGTTATTTCATACGTGTGAAACATCAACATTTTTACTCCTTAGGTGTTTCCTCTGAACACAGAGGTACGTCAATGGTCAGAGTCTTTAATAAATAGCCGTGTGTGGGTGCTGTTTGTGTTGGGAGGATGCCGAGGCGGTAACAAAAGCATCACAGTTACACAAGGCACCTGGGAGCAAGTAAGGGAGAAGGAAAAGAACAGTGCAGTATAAAGCAGTCTCTACTCTCATAAATACCTGGCTGAGAAACAGCTCGGTGGAATAGAAAAGTATTACAGTGTGGATGTGGATGTGTGTGAGTGACGGAAGGTCCAGCAGAAAGCTGGCTCTGAGACCTAAATGCTAAACTACCTGAAGTGGAGAGGTTAGAGTTTATTCCCAGCTCTGCTTACTGGGTCACGGAGAGCAGCTGGAGCAGAAAATTTTATGCAGGAAGGAGGGTGAGGGTGAGGGGTAGTGCTGGCTCCGGGGGCTGGAGGGAAATCAGGGCTGGGGCCCCTGTGCCAAAGTGGATTTCCTGGGAAGGGAGAGCCTGGCCAGAGGGAAGGACTGGGAGCAGCATTCAGGTGTCTTTGAAGAGAGCCAGTAAATGTCTGCATGGACACACTGAACTGCCTGCCAGGGTAACACACGTGGGAGGGCTCTTCTGCAAGTATTTCATATGCACTAAGGAATATACATTTTTAATGACTGTAAATGGGATGGATCTCAGCGTCACATTGCTTTTGTAAAACAGCAGCTCATTCCCTGGTGTTGGGATAATTTTGCCATACAGAAATAACTAAAGGAAAACTTGGGGTTTACCACACTTTCCTGATTTAGCATATTCTGTGGTTGTTCTCCACACTGGGATCTGTTCTCGTTGCAGTTAATAGCTTCACATTCAGACTACCAACCTCAACATTTTGCAGTATATACAGAATGTAGGTGATGTGCATATATTTTCCCTTTTTACTCATTTAGACATTTTGGTACATCCAGGAATGGGACCAGCAGACAGTTCCTTTAAAAGAGAAGGGGAAATGTGAGGTGTGTTGGAGGGGAGGGCCTAATTTTAAGTGCTAGTCAACTGCAACAACTGATAATCTGGAGCCTGTTCAAACCCATTTAGAGAACCGTTGAATTTTTAAGTGCCTTTTGATTCTCTCTTTCATTTATTTTAACTGATCTGCAGGGATTAGGAGCTTGGTAGGGGAACACCATAATGCTTGCCAAAATGTGTGAATAATTAGAACGCCAACGATGTGTGCCAGATAGGAGGGGAGTATTCACACTTCTGATTAGATTCACTGAAACACTGCTGTAAATCATGGCTGCCAAAGTAACTTCGAGCTCTGTGAAGTTCCTGCTGCCACAGGAGCCAGCTGTGGTGTGGCAGAGCATCCAGCTCTCTCCAGCAGTAGGTGGGCACGTTTTGAGGAGCTGATTTGTTCAGCTGTGAGGCAGAGAGGGCAGAGGTTTGGAGGTGTGGTGTCACACAGGTTGAGCAGACAAGTTTCAATGCTAACACCTCTGTGCTTACTACTGAAAATCAGGTGAACAGAGGACAGGTTACTGCTCCAAACCTGAGGGTTCACCAGCATTATGAGTCTCTTTGCCTTTCCCAGAACAGACTTCTGACAAATGTCAGTAGTAGGTACAATGGCCTAGGGGATAAAAAGTGAGATAAGGTTTATCTGACTTCCCTTTTCTTAATCCATAATCCTCAGGGAGCTGCAAGGAAGAACAAGCTCTCCCTGATGCTCTGCAGCACTCCTGCACACAGCCAGAGTGCAGTCCCAGTCCTGCCTCTGCTGCCCTGTGTTCACCCAAAGGCTGGAGCAGTGGATGGCCACCAGATTGCAGTGCTGGGCACGTGTTTTACAGGCAGATCATAGTATCGATGCTGAAGGTGGATTAAACTCCCAGATATCATCTTAAAAAAATCAAACCTTCATAATTGTGTGCCTTCCCTTTCCCTTTTTCACACATTCGGTCCCCAAAGCAACATCCATCAGAGTCAAGAGGGGAAAATGGGAGTGTGTGTCCCCAGATGAGTGGCTGAGTGAGAGCTGGAGCTCACTGGAGCATTAAATCACACCCACACACTGTGCAGCTCTCCCTATGATGTTAACAAGTGCTGTGCTTGCCAAGGAGAGAAGCACACCTCCGAGTTAAGGGAGAGAAATTCCACATGAGTGAAGAATGCTCAGGACAGTAACTCACACAATCCTGGGAGCTCCAGCTGTCTCTGCCCTAGAACTTTCTGCCCTGGGAGATGGAGCAGGGCATGTCATGGGCAGGCAGAGCCAGCTGACTCTGCAGGGTCAGTGGCCAGTGGGGTGTGAGCCAGCAGTGCCCTGCAGCCAGCAGGAACATCCCTGTCCTGGGGCTCCAGGCCCAGCATTGCCCGTGGAGCCATGAGGGGATTGTCCTGCTCTGGGCTGGGCTGGGGCAGTTTGGGCAGCACAGTGTGAAAAGGACATTAAACCATTAGGGAGCATCCAAAGGAGGCCACGAGGATGGGGAAGGGTCTGGAAGGGAAGCCGTGTGTGGAGCAGCTGAGGGCACTGGAATGTTCAGCTGGAGGAGACTGAGGGGAGACTCATCATGGTTCCATCGTCCTCATGAGGGGCAGAGGAGGGACAGACACTGATCTCTGCTCTGTGGGACAGGGACAGGAACAGCTGGAGCTGGGCCAGGGCAGGTCAGGCTGGATTTAAGGAAAGGTTCTTCCCCCAGAGGGTGCTGGCACTGTCCAGGCTGCCCAGGGAATGGGCACGGCCCTGAGTCTGCCACAGCTCCAGGGATGCCCAGGCTGGGATTGTTGGGGTGTCTGTGCTGGGCCAGGAGCTGGGCTGGGTGATCCCTGGGGGTTTCTTCCCACTCAGAAGCAGCACCATGTCCCTGGCACCCTGCTCCAGGCTGGAATAACCCTGCACACGCCTCCCTCCTTCCCTTCCCTTCCCTTTGGAGCTTCCTGTGTTTCCCAATTCCTGATTTCTCCACCCTGCTTCCTCCATCAGGTCTGAAGGTGTAGGCAAGCCCAGTTAAACGCTGACTCTGGATAAGTTGAGTGCAGGGTGAAAATGGTGCACTAGATGGGGAAAGAGGATTTTTAGGGGACAATCCTAAAAAAATTGTGTGGTATTTTCTTATTTTCCATAAAACACTCTAAAACTGTTCTTACAAGCCAGCATAACTCTATTCAGAACTGTGGTAGTGGAAGGTACTGTAGAGTCAGGGCATCATCCATAGTAAAGGAGAGGACAAAAAACAGGTAAATACCATGATTTTAGGACCTACGTGGAATTATCTAAAAGATTTGGATTGAAAGGAGGAAATTTTTCTGTTGCCAATTCAATGACTTACAGATTTTATTAATTTTGCCTCCCTTTAATACAAAGCTTTTAGGTTTTTTTGCTTTTAAATTGTCATTCTTTAACAGTTTTAGTTATGCCATATTCCAATTTTTATGTGCCATTTTCCTATTTTTCCTCTTAATTTCCGTTTTTGTAAGTGGATCACTTGAAGCCGAGAAATTTTAATAAATAAAAAGAAGTCAAATCTAGAGCCATCTTTCTGAGAGTCTAGAATGATGGTAAGAAAACATACCTTTCAAAATCAGAGCTGTTTGTTATCCCAGCATTTGCAGAAGCCAGAGCAGCACGTGAGTAAGGCAAGGCTTGTGCTGCTGCAGAAACAGTTTTGTGAGCAGGGCAGTGTTGTCAGGAGCTGCCCTTGTTTCCCTCCTCGGTGAGACACCAACCCCCTTTGAAGTGCAGCAGCAATCCAGAGTACAAGGGTAAAGGATCAGGAAACAGGACATGACAGAGGATGGTTTGTATGCCAAATGGAAAGGAGAAAATGAGCAACACATGAGGGATGGAAAGAGAGGGGAGAGACACATCAAAATCACCTAACCATCCCTGATGCCTTTAGAAATGGAGAGAGACAGGAGAAATAATACATATGACTCCCTTTAAATCATAAGAACTGTTTTTCACAATTCAGTGGAAGTCTGAAGGAGATTTCTGTGGAAGGCTGGGACCCTTGTGAAGTCCCTGAGAACACCTCAGCACAGATTAACATTTGGCGAGGGGAGAGAAAATACCTTCAGCAGTGCTTGGCCTTTTAACTGCACAGCCAGCTGGTCACACAGCAAAGGTGTGCCTCTGTGAAAGGTCACAATCAATACCTGGCATCTTTGGGGCCGTGTTCCCTCTCCTTTGTGTCTCCTGTACCCAGATTGACCTGTCAAAACCAGCTGAACAAATTACAGATCATGTCTCTGCTCAGCTTTGCCATTCCTGCCTCCCCACCTGCTGCAGGTGCTCTGAGCTCTGGGGAATTATTTTTGTGACATTGCACAGAGCCTGAACTGGAAATACTTTCATAGGTTCAAATTTGGTATCCAGACATGTGATTTCTGACAGCAGTAAATCAGTGAGAGGTTTTCCTGTTTGACTTCCTGCCCTGATGTTGTCCATCCAAAGAAAATAGTCTTGGAAATGTCCAATTTAAAGACTTTTTTCCCCTTGTGAGTGTCACAGACTACATGTTGGCAGATAGTGAGGACAAAAAGAAGCTCTCCTGATGAGCAGGTCTCTGGTGGGTGCCCTTGGGTGGAGGTATTTTTCCAGCAGACACTGACAGGACTAGGGCTAGATGGATCCTTGGTCCCACCTCCACCAGCTCTTGAGGTGCATCATCCTCATTTTCCATACTGAGCTGTGTGAAACGAGGGCTGGAAATCCTGAAGAACTAAAAATTAATTTTTAAATGGTGCTTTAAAACAATTAATTTTAATTGAATAAATTTATTCATTGCAAGAATGTGCCTTATGTATTTCCATAGATTTATGGGTCTGAGCCTTCCCTGCCAGCAGTGTAAATTAGGAGAGATTTTGCTGCAGTTGTGCTAGTCTGAGTTAATCCTAAATAGAGATAGAAAAGCGACACACTTAGGGCATTGAGTCTAAGAGAGGCATGAGAGTGACAGTCCTAGGAAAATCACTTTAACAACCACTGGCACCTTTTAAAACCCCAGCTCATCTTCTGAGATCCCATTTTCTACAGCAAAAGGTACTTGCTGGCCTGTCCACTCGCATTGGCAGCAGCTCGAGTTGCTAAGGATGATGGAGCCTGGGGCTTTGCTGGTGGGGAATATTTTCCACATCCCATCTGCATCCCTGTAGAACTTGACCATTAGTCAGGCTACTTCTAAATGATGCATCTCTTTTAGAGATTTCGACTGATAACAAATGAAAGAGCATTTTTTTTCCTTCCCTCATTATGCAGGCAGCTGTGTGACAGCGTTCTGACAAACTGTGTTATCTCAGGCTTCCAGCTGCAAGCTGTTCTCATCAATACTGCTGCGAGCTGGTTCCTACTAACCCTTGTGCCTTTTTGCCCATTTTTATCAGAATTTAATTTTAATGTGAGGACAGCCAAATATAATGCCAGATGTGGGAAGCAGATAGTTTCCTTTGTACAAGAACATAGCAGGGGAGGTCTTCTAAAGGACTGGCCACACGGTGTGTGGAGGGACTGAGCTGGAATCATTATGTTTGATTCCTGGGGCTTATTCTTTCTATTATTATTATTGTTATTCTTATTGGTGCTATTATTATTATTATTGTTGTTGTTGTTGTTGTTGTAAAGTTGCCATTTCAACCTTTACTCACATTTGCCTTGGCACTAAAACTAGAAAGAGAAATTAGACAACAACAAAAGATCTATTATTTAGGAGAAAATAGAAAAGGCAACATGCATCCCTGGTGCTGAGTTCACGGTGTGCCAGGGGTGCTCAGATTGCTTTTATCCTGACTCCTTTCAGCTGGTCTGAAGAACCAAAGGAAACTGAAAAACAGCTGCAGGAAAATCTTGTTTGACATCTACTGAAATCACTGTTTCTGAAAATGTGACCTGGTTCCCCCAGCTACAACACCCAACCCAGGCAGGGAAGGTACCAGCAAATCTGTCTAGATTCAGGACATGGAAGGATGGAATCCTTCCCTCTGTAGCACTGGGCTGTTTTTCTCAGTTTACAGCACAAAGCTGGATTTTGACAGAGAGGCAGAACGTTGTTGAAAAATCAGTTCCAGCTTTGCTCAATTGCAAGGGAAAGGAGCCAAGCTGAAACCAAGTTGCCCTTCACAATTTTTATTCTAATAAGAATGAAAAAAAACGAATAAGAGAGGAATGCCTCTTCATCCTCATATTTTAGTCATCATTGTCATCACTAGAAATGCCTCCAGACCTGTGGGTATTTACTGGCTCCTGGAGGGATTTGTCTGGCCAGGCTGGTGTAGGTGTGTCAGCCCCATCTCCCCCAGCCTCACACAGCTTGTGTACACCTTGAGTTCTGGGTGGGCACTGCCCAGTGGAGTTCTCCTCAATTAGCACTAACCTCCCTCAGTAAGTGGCATGCAGGATTATGTTTGACTTGTGCTGACCCTGGAGCTTTTCACATGTTTTTAACTCATTTATGACATTGAACAGCCACTCATTGCACTTTAACAAATCAAGTTACAGTCCCAAAAGAATTCATTTCATGCTCTTGAGTGGTACAGTAATTTATTAGTCCAGGAATTCTCATAATTTGGTGCTCTATTTTAATTAGTTCAAGTCAAATTAATAGGAGGGTTTTCTTTAGGAGTAATGTCATCTATGCCTATATATAGGAAAGCTATCACGTTAATTAGGTTTATACTATTTTAAAATAGACACACAGACGTGCAGACATTTGTGCTGATTTGGGTACTTAATGCAGACCCCATTGGCCCAAATTACTGCTTTGCTCTTGCAGCTTTACCCTCTCACAGACACGTGCACACATCCCTTTGGCCAAGACAAAGAAAATCCACTTGTGTCTAACAAGGAGAGTGGAATAAGATGTAAGTTTATTGAATAAGGGGGGGAAAATCACATTAACCCCATAAAATACACATGGTACACACTGGGAAGACCTTCTTTATAGCTGTTGTGGAAAAATATCTGTTCTTGTCAAAAGCTGTCCTGCACTGCCAGTGAAAAGGTATTAGGTGCAGGTGTCAAACATGCCTAATGAGGCATGAGGAGTCGACAGCCAAATAACAGAGATTATAGGTACAGAGGATTGTGAATGAAGTGTGAATAGCAGCCTGGATGTATGACTGACACAGAAAAGAAGAGAAGACAGGCAAGAAGAAAGAAGATACATCACTCACTTAAGGAGAATGGACATTTTGAATCACTTGATTGATACCTTCCCATCCAGTAATCCTACAACTTTTAAGATCTACATTTAAAAATAACCTAAATTGTTCCTCCAAGAAATCATGAGTTTATTATAGGTCTTCAGGGTATTTTGCCTAACTCTGAGAGCAGAGAAGAAACATAATAAATGGCTCTGTGTGTGTTGTATGAGCACATTGAAAGTTCGGGCACACGGATCTGCACTGTCAAATCAACAGCATGGTTATGAAGTTAGAAAACTTTCAGGTAGCAGTATTTAAAACCCAAACTCTGACTCATTCCATTCCCATCTAGAAGTACTTCGTAATCAATTGCATGTAACAGCATCTCCATTTCATCTGGAGGCAGATATGAAGGCCAATTTTTAAGGAATTGTTTGGGGGAAAGTGGATATTCCTGATTTTTTTTTTATTGCCCAGCCTTCCTCTCATCTGTTGCTTTCTTCTGTTGGATGGAGTCAAAAAGTCTCGTCTTTATATCTAAACCATAAATCTACAATGCTTAAGAAACGAGTAATTTTGGAGGTGAAATTCCACATGTTATTGGTGTTATGAAAATGTCTGGACAGCCAATGTCAGACTTAAAGCCTTATCCCTGATATATTTCCATCTGAAGAGAAAACTCCACGATAAGAAGCTGTTGTGCCTTTCTTTGGTCTTTGTCTAGCTGAAACAGTGGGGTAATATTTGAAGTTTGTATCCATGAGAAGGATACCTTGCCTCTTGGCTAAGAAAAATAATTATCCTGCTCAGTTAATTCATGCTGTTGGCACATTCAGCAACAGCCTGGGGGCTCAGGCTTGCTTCCTTTGAACTCGGTGGGAGTTTGGGGATTGACTTGAATGGCAGGAGGTCCTTGGGCTCTGGGTATATATTGTACCAGCCGGGCTTTTTTGGTCTGCTCTTGCCACTCAGAGCATCCATGGCCAAATAGAGCTTTAGAGGCCCGTCGGGTTTTGTTTGTTGGCTAAAATGAGCAGAATCTAAACCTCAGTGGACTGATGATGGGTGAAGGCAGAGACACACGACTAAACAACACAAAAAGATTGCTGTGACTGCTGCTAAAATCGGAGAGGTTCTGGTGAGGTTTGCAGAGAGGGACACACATCCATCCCTCCTTCTCCCCAACCCTGCCTGGTCCCAGCGCTGCTCCCCGAGCCGGGGGGATTGGTGGGAACCAGCAGGGGATGGATGGGTCATATCCTGCACTCGAATATTCCAGGAGTAATTGCCTGACTGAACGTGGCAGCAGATGGCTTGTTTCTCCCCCCCCCCCCAGCTCGCTTTTCCCTTCAGGTTTTCAATACATGAATAACAAAAGTTATTTAAAACCAACAACAATAACAATAACAAGCCCCCAGCCCCCGTCCCCAAGCCATGCCAAGAGGGAATTGTTTCCCCTTAGGATGGAGAGCTGGGTAAATGAAGTAATAGGTAGCCCGCCTCCATTCGGGGGTGGGGAGTGTTGACTGCTGTTTGCTCATAGCCCAGCGGTGTTAACAAGCCGTAGATTGTTAGTGACAATCACACACTCTCTGGCACTTAAAGCAGAAGGCTTGATTTAATCGCAGAGCTGTCATTTATTTTTCTGTTGTGCTATTCCACAGGGGGAAGCGACTGATCAAGCGCCTGCTCCCCAGAGCAGAGGGGCTTCCACCCCCCCCCCCCCCCATTTTTTTTTCTTTTTTTCTTTTTTTGTTATGTCTAAATCCTCAATACAAATTGCAGTATTTCTGGACTCCCAGCGGGACCCATTAGTGCCTGTGGGGCATTAAAGATCATTAATAGTGCTGTCAGAGGCAGAGAGAGGGAGGGAGAGGGAGAGGAAGCTGGCGAGCCATCCAGTTGCTGAGCTTTCTCAGAAATCGGAAATTAATACATCTGCTTCATTAATACTGGCCTGTGTTTGATGTTTGTTAGCTGGCAACTTTAATGATGTAGGTTAGCACCAGTCAGGCACTTGCATGAATTGGATTCTTTCAATTACCTAAAGTTCCTTTTCCCCATCCTCCACCCCCCCTCTTTCTCTGCCCAAAAAGTCAGCCCTTAATTAGCAACTCTAAAAGAAGAGGGAGAAGCAGGAAAAAAGGCTGGATTTTTCCTTCCCCTCCCCAAGTGTGGCAGCCATGATTTGCAACCTTGCCTGTATCCCATTAAGTGCAGCTCTCTTCCAAGCATTTAACTGTATGGTAATGGAGAAGAAATGTTTTAATCACTGTGAACAACATGTTAATCAGTGCTGTGGCTGAACACTAGGTATTAATTGGGTTAGGGTAAAGTGTTAACATTTGCATCCAAGAATGCTGCAAAGAAGACGCAGATTCAGTGCTTTTGGCAGCTCTGAGTCCCAAGGCGGCTGTGACTGGCAGGGTGACAGTGAGCAGGGAATGGGTTCAGCCCAGCCAGAGCATGGGTGGAGCTGCCCTGTGCCCCCAGCCTTCATCCCCCTTCCCTCGACCAGCTCTCGTGTCTAATAAAGTTTATCCAAGACTTCTCTGACTGTTCCCTTCTGACAAAGCCTTGGCTTTGCTTGGATGTGTCCTCACCCAGGGTTCTGAGCTCCTTCTTGCATGGCTTGGGCATCTTGGCAGGAACATGGCAGCTTTCTCTGGATGTGCTCCACACGTCCCTGGTCCTGGGCACTGTGTAAGCTCTGTGTCTTCAGGCATCCCAGGCTGGAGGATGGGGCTTTGTCCAGGCTGCACGGTGGGACTGAGGTGCTCCAGTGGGAGTCAGCACTGCTCACCTGGCAGCTGCTCCTCACAGAAAAGAGGAGAAGGCACCAGGGGAGAGGGAAGCTGGGCTGGTGATCAGCAGCTGCCAAGGTGCTGCTGCAGCTTCCTGCAGAGCTGCCCAGGAGAGAGGAGAAGGCACAGCCTGTGGTGTGTGGGAGACTATCAGATACCACCCTTGGTGCTGCAGCGCTGCTCCTGCCTGACATGTGGATTGTGCCTCGAGTCTATCACTCTCCTCCTGTCTTCTTCCCACTCAGGGGAAATGTACCTAGTACCTGCACCCTTCCAGACCTGGGAAGCCAGGTCTCAGAAGGAATTTTTGTGGGAAGCATTTGCAGAGCAGGAGGTGCTCTTTTCCTGGCAGCTGTTCTGTGAGCAGTTCAGCTGCACCTGGACCTGGTGGCACCATGGCAGCACAGGAGCAGCAGTACAAACAGGAATGAATCTCAAATCAAAATAGATGCTCTCTGGATGGGCTTTGTTTCATTTGTTACCCTGGGAGTAGTCTGAAGTGCAGCTGCAGTGCCAGTTGTTTCCCATGAAGAATCCACCACTCCTGGAAGTCATCCTGTAAAATGGTCTAGCAGCAGTGACTGATTTTTGCTGTTTTATCTCTTGTTACTCCACTAGCCACGAACCATTTGCAACATGGATAGTGGGGGATAAAGCCTAAATGAAAAGAAAAATCAGATGCTTTGTGTTTGGTGGTTGCCTATTCTTTAAGGATAAAACCATATTAGACTAAAATCCAGAAAATAAATTATATTTTCCCCATGTCCACACCACCTTGCCTTGTTGTTCTTTATGAACAAACTCCAACCCACAGATGATCAATGAGGAGCCCAGGAGCTAGTTTCTGGCAGAGATCTTCATTAGGGGACTGCACAGGGTGCCTGGGCTGCTTGCCAGGCATGGCTCAGGGCTGGGGACATGAGCAGCTGCTGTCCCCTCCTGTCTGGCC
Source organism: Lonchura striata (assembly GCF_050655825.1). Lineage (NCBI taxonomy): Eukaryota > Metazoa > Chordata > Aves > Passeriformes > Estrildidae > Lonchura > Lonchura striata. The sequence continues at coordinate 10,064,321 of NC_140721.1, forward strand.
CACAGGAGCACTGGGGCCCTGCTGCCTCCCCTCACCCTGCTGAGCTGGGGCAGAGCAGCTGTGTGCTGGTTGATACTGGTGTAGCTAAAAGCAAAGTGGTTAATTTCAGATTTTACCCAGTCTGAAGGTCATTGCCATCTACTCTGACATGTTCACTGTTGCCTTGTGCTGCTAAAACTACTGTGAGGGCTCGTGTTGCTTCCTCACTTCTCTGCTCTGCATGTTTTAGCAGAAGCTTCCTCTTACACATCACATTTTTTCTTGTATCATCGTATGGTGTGAACAGCCTCGTCTCAGTGACTTCATGAGACAAGTCACCAGTTCAGCTTTCCTGTGATATTGCTAAAACACAAGGTTATGTCACACATAGGTTTTCCCAGTGCTGATACTCCTGCTACCATGTCAAGAACTAAAACAGTGGTTCCATGAAAGGTAACTTTTGATTTAGGATTTAATTTGAGGTTTTAAAAAGTCCATGATCATACGACACAATGTGCTGATGTCCTAGAAACCCTGACTCTAATGTAGTCACAAATTTAGAAGGGATAACTTTGTTCTGGAAGACTGCAGCTGGACCCAGCATTGTCATCTGGATTTCACCACAAACCAGGCATTCTTTTTGCCCCCAAATAGGAATAAAAGTATTTCTTGCCAGCTTATTTCTGCCCAATTCAAATAAAATACACAATGCCAGAATATGTGGCAGAGTGGCGATCCTGAAGTAAGGAATATGAAACTATGGCCTGATGCTTTCAGCTCTTGAAATCCTTCTTCATGGCATGATCAACCAGTGTGCATTTTTTTTATAGATGTGAAATTATTTTACTAAATTATTTCGCACTGAAACTCTCATCCTTCTGGTACAAGGAGAGGAACTGAGATAAGCTCTGATTTCCTTGGTGTCCTGTACTAAACGGGGGCCGAGCCAGGTTTAAAATCTACAAAGCCCTTCTGTGCTCTGCAAATGAGGTGGTTATGGTTTCTCCTCTGGCTTAGAGCTGCCCAATTTACCCCCCAAATCTACCGTATCACCGAGTCCCAGCTGCAGCACGGACCCCACTAATGGGTTTGCTGGGAATCCTTCCTGGAGGCAGCAGAGGCTCCACCTGGATGAATGGTGGCTGATGGAAAGAAAGGGAGCAATACCTCTGCGTGCCTTGAAAAGTCACTAAACAGAGAGAAATGCCTTCCCAGGGAGGGCAGGCTGCAGGGGAGGCTGGTCTGCACTCAGTGGTGCTCTGGGTGATTTAGGAGGTTCCAGGAAGGGTTTGTGCACTGTCTCTGCTGCCTGTTCCCTTCCCAGCAGCAGGAAAACCTTCCCTGCCTCGCTGGCAGCTCCAGCCCAGCCTGGCGCCGCTGGTTTCGTGTTCAGGGCTCTGTGCCTTCATCTGCCCTGCCTAACTGAGCTGCTGAGCAGGGTAAGGGCCTTGCAAGTGAGACTTTTATTATACACAGTGCTGCTCCACCATAGCCTGTAATTGGATTTTTTTTTTCATTGATTATGTGGTTAACTTTCCCTTTCACAGCAATAAATCTCAGACAGTGTTTAACTTTATAAAGTGAGGAGGAGAGGAAAGGATCAGGTGAGGGACGTCCCTTCCTGCATTCCCCCACCCCCTGCCTCTCTTTTTTTTTTTTTTTTTTTTTTTTTTTTTTTTTCCCATTTGTTTTTTTCCTAGTTTTGCACTGTCTTTTAATAGAACTCCTGTCAGGTGAGGTGGTGGCAGGGCTGTGACACCTCTGGCAGGGCTTTCTCAGACATGCCTAACAATGCAAGTCCTATTCAGAGAGGTCTCAAAATCTGGCTTTCGCTGGTGCCAGCAGTTCTGAAAGAGGCACACTCAGCTTGGAGCACTCAAGTGCTGATGGACAAAGTGCTGGTTTAACAGTTCTGCCTAATAGGGAGCAGGTGAATAAATACACGATTAGAGAGTCCTTCACTATAACAGTCTTATTATCACATATTATGTAGAGTTGGAATTCCTTGAGGGGTTTTTTCTTTTTTTTTTCCCAACTGACTATTTCAATTGTATCTAAAAATATGTAAATGATTCCCAAGATTTCAACTGAAATAAAAGTCAGAGTGTATGAAAACACATAGGATTATTCTTTAGTCTTCCTAGGTCATCTGAGGTTACTAAGAGGCAGATTTTGTGTGGCACAAAGTGCTGGCCATTCTCATCCACTTCAACAAGTACTAGCAAAATTCAGGCTTTCAGTGCTTTCTGTGAGTTTGGGATGTACTGAAGCTGAGGGGGGGACTTTCATTGCAAGATGTACAGATAACTTCTTTCTTTATTTTTCTAATGGAGTACAAGGAAAGCCTGTGTGCAATCAGAGAACAGATTATATTCCCGTTACCAGTGATGCCCTGACAAGGGGGAGCTGTGTTCATCAGAACAAAGGGGTATATAGATCTCTGGGAGTAAAAAGGTCAATAGTCTCTATCCCTAATGCTGCATTTGTAACACATTTAGCTGTTAATAGCCCTCCTTTGTTGGCCTAATTAGGAGGTAAAGGATACATTTATGGATGGTGCTGATAGCACAGGTAATGAGGGTCCTTCCAATGATGGGGTTTTGAATCCAGGTCTGATCTGGAGATGAATCACTTGAAAGGGAAGCTGGAAATGGTGGGATCATTTGGTGCCCTTACTATTTTCTGTAGAAATCACTAATGAACAATTCTGTGCCCTTCAGAGTCATGGCCTTATTTTACAGCTGGGGAGGGTATCTGCCTTTGTTCTTTAATATCAGTCACACAATATAGTCTTAGGAGTTGGAAATGAATTGGACAGTCTCTGTCCTCAGTTCCAACTTAAAACACATTGACTTCATTTTCAGATGGAATGAATGCTTCTAGCCCCAGTGAGGAAGGAAATCAGAGCTGTGGGTTGTGAACCAGCTGTGCAAACCCAGTTCAAGGCGTTGTGAGGGTGTTTGACACTGTCCACTGCAGTCAGCTGGTGTCAGAACCAAGGGGCTGAGCTGAGGAGTGAGGGGTGCACCACATCTTGATTCCCTCTGCACACTTTCACCATTTTGTTTTCCTGCTTTGAGGGCAAATATCTGCAGTGGGAAAGAACCCATTAAAGTGGCAGTCTGTCCTTACAATTGCAATGGCAAAGGTTTGTGTTCTTTGTAAAATGAATGAGTGGAACTAAGTGGCAAGGTGACTTCTTCGGGGGCATTCACCCAAGGATGAGTAAACATCCCTGTCACCATGTTGCTCTCTAAGGAGTCCGGCCCTTCCATTGAACATCTCCTGATGCTGAGGGAAAGCAGCCACCTGCCTGTGTCCTGGGCTGTTACTGGATGTGGTTTGGGTTACCTGGCAAGCTGTTGTCCATGGCAGAGTTGGTGTGGACAGGGTTCCTGGCGTTCAGCTCTGGGGAGCAATCCCAGCTCAGCAGTACCAGGATAGGCACCCCACGATCTCACCCCACTGGCCAGGCTGCTGCCATCCGTGGTGTGGCAGCCACCCCAGCATGCCCCAGGGGCTTCACAGAGCAATATTCTGGAGTGCAGATTGGCTGGGCATGGGAATGTTTTGGCCAAGAACCCGTGTGCAATTACAGGGCACTCCAGGGAGGAGCGTGGCACTGGAGGAGCTGCGTGCTCTCAGAGGAATATCTCTTAAGTGAAAGCAGAGAGAAGATGGCTTTGCTGCTGCTGCTTCTCCTCCCTCAGGCTCTCAGACTTGGCTCTTGAGAAGTCAGCTGGGAAACCGTGCAGCTCTCTCCACTTGTCAGAAAAACACCTGCAGAGAGACAAGTCATGCCTTGTACCTTGGAGCCAGCAGAGCTCAAATCGATCCTGATCCCCACAGACTCACAAGACACTGAGCACATGCAGGGATGCTGGGGGGCCCCCAGCTCTCTTTGCTTTCAGCTCCCAGTGGCCTCAGCCAACACCACGGGGATCCAGGAGCCTCTGCACAGTGGGAGCCACTCCAGGCAAACACAGCTGGGCTTTGTTGTGACAAACCACTGCTTAATTCCCACAAGGCTGCCTGCCTCCCCATCCTGATCCAGGGCAGGAAAAGCACCTTTTGTGTATTGTGCAGAGATCTAAAAAAACCATTGCATCTCTTCTGCAGCGATTCTGTCACAGAACCTTGTCTTTCTTTTTTTAAAAATTTTATTTCCCATTTTAAATCATGCACGGTATAATACAATAAAGCAGTAAATCATGCAAATTGGTCTAGGTTACATTTTGAAAAATGTTAAGAGGAAACTGTTAAGAGACCCGTTTCTGACAGGCAATGCATTTTAAAGTTGAGGGATTTGAAATATTTCAGCAGTGGACCTAAAACAGCATTATAAATTAGTTCAACTTATCAGCCCAAAACAGAATTATTCATCTTCCAAAAGGGTATTTCATGCCCGCTAGGCCCAAACGATCGTTCACCTTCATTCTTGCCCTGCTCTAAGGGTAGGTCTCACTTTACTGAATTCTCCTGATTCATTACTGTGTGTTACTTTATGAATTTTTTATCAGCATTTTAATAGCTCTTTCAGATGATTGAATGTAACTGATTCTTGTAGCAGAACACTGATTGAACAGAAAGACAGTAATGTATGTCGTAGGGGTTAGCTCCAAGCTAAGCAACATGATTTTTACCTACAAGATGTGCTGTCTTTCCTTCTTATCCTCCCTCGTCTCCATTTTCCTCCCTTTTTTCCACAGACAAGAGGCAGTCTGGCTTCTTTTTGGGAAACAGGGACATCTAAACACCCCAGCAGCAGCTCTGACCATGCTGCTGTAGTGAAACATGGATTTGGGGTGTCAGAAGAGCAGGTTCCATCAATTTCTGAACCATTCTGATCTATCACATCTCTCTGCTGTCATGTCAGGCCTGGGACACACCCCATGTTGGCTGTGGCAGCAAAGCTGCTGTGACATTTCACCCCCTTGGTGCCTCAGCTGGGACTTGACCCACTGCTTGCCACCCTTCCCCATGTGGTGACTCTGGTCTGGGGAGCAGCCTGAAACCACATCACTGAATAATGCAAATTAAAATGTCCTCAGGTTAACACACACACAAAAAAAAGATTCTTTTCTTTAATGATCTGTTCTCTGTGGTGTCCTACTGGGTAGTGTGGATATAATTAAGGAGACTGTGTGTGTGAAAGTCCTAGCGTGGTGCTGGGGAGGGGGATTGTTCTTCCTCCATCCCTGTGAGAGCCCACAGAGCCCTTCAACCAGAGCAAAGCTATCCTAGCTCTTTGTGGACTGTTTCTGCCAGGTTTTTGGGGTCACATAAGCATCAGAGCTTGTACAAGGTGTGGGGCTTGGAGCTCAGCAATATCAGCTGTCTTGGCCCAAGTGTGTGGAGTCCTGGGCCAGTGAAATTGTGTCTGCCAGGCAGAGGAGTTGGACTCAGTGATCCTGGCGGGTCCCTTCCAGGATTCCATGGTTCTGTTGCCTGTAACTGAGTTGCTGTGGATGTTCCCAGCTACGGATGAGCCACTCCTGCCCGGGCAGGCTGGGTAGGCTGTGGCAGGAGATGCCCAGCAGCTGCTCTCCACGGTCAGCTTTGTGCAAATGAGGTCTGGCTGGGCCCTCTTGCTGTGCCTCTCCCTGCCTCTGCATCTGTGTGTAATCCCAGCCGGATTACATGTTCCAATTTAAAATTGATTAGATTTTATTCTTTTTCGCCGTCCATTCTCCTGAAGGCAATTTGTTGTCTTCACTGCAAATAATGTATTTATCTCCATCCACAATTGGCCCTTTCTATCCAGTAATGTTAAAATTAATTTATCATTTCAATGAGGCTTAAGGTCATCAAGGGTATTTTAAAGAATTAGCAGTGAGGGGAAGGTGCAGTCACGCCACCCAGGGTTGGTAGAGCTGCCTGTGCTTTGTGAGGAAGGTGGACTCAGCACCTCTCAGTTGGATGCTTTTCCTCTCAGAAAAGCTGGCAAAATACTTGACTTGCCAAATCTCTTGTTTTCTTTGTAGTTCACAACACCATCATAATGTGAAATGTGATGACAACAGAGCTCAGCTAAGGGAGCTGGCAGAGGCCAGAGCAAATGTAGCTGAATGGCTCTTGCTGTTTTTCCTTAGACCTTGGAAATTTCCAAGTGTTAGTTTTGGGTCCTATATTTGAAAAGACTTCCTAAGTCTATTTTCACCCCCCAACCCCCTTCTAGTTTTTCTTGCTTTATTGACAGTCCCCTGAAGATCCCTTCCCACCCTGGCCATGGATGAGGCTGGTGGGTTTTGCTCAGCACAGCCCCGTGCTGGCAGAGGGCTCCAGCCTCCCTACAATGGTGACTACTCATGAGGAGTCTGGGGAGAGCTGGGCAGCAGGAGAGCAGAGCTGGGCAAAGACAGAGTGATTTTCCCCGTAACAGTGGGAGTGGGCAGGTTTCAGTTGTGGAGAAGTCCAGGAGGTGTGGTGATCCCTTGTAGAAGACCAGGGTAAGACCACGGGACAGGTTGAAGCTGGAGCTTCAGTGATCATAGAATCATAGAACCATGAAGGTTGAAAAAGATCCTCAGGTCCAACCTTTGACCTGCTAGCACCATGCCTACTATGCATTTAGGGGGAATTTCAGAAGGGAAGAACAGACTTGAAGAGAAAAGTACCAGTTTTAAATGCCACTTACCAGAACAAAGCAACAAATGGTCTCTGGCCAGAATGTGCCATAAGCGTAACAGTTTATGCAGTGATATTAACACATGCAGGGAGTCAAGTGTTGTAGGGTTCCTTGAAGCTCAAAAGAGTCTCCTTTGATCTGTGACTTTGCTGATTTGTGCAGAATTGTAGCTGGCAGAGAGGCATATTGACAAACCATGGGGTTGTGGAAGTAAAGCTCTGCTTTCAGGTAAATATTTATGGGTGACTCTTAATGCTGCACTTTACACATGACTCTGGATGTGCAGGATAATTCAGAAACTGTTATGTTTCCCATTTCTTAATTTTTTAGAAGTGTTTGATACACTCACAGGGAAGGTGATAGAAGGACGTGCTGAGGCTGCAGCTGCCACACAGACAGTTCCTAAAATAAGTTTTACACACTCATTTTCCTTCAGATTTCCTGTCTTGTGCTGCTTTATGAAGAGAATTACATCGTGGAGAAGTCAAGCACAACATTTTGTTGTTCAGAGCAGGTCTTTGCCTGTCATTCCAGCTCATTCCAGTCATCTCCTCCTGCATGAATTGTGCTCCCAGGGCAGGTCTCGGTGTGCTTGTCCTCTCATGGTGACCTCTGTGACCCACTCTGGTTGGGCCCTGCTGAAGGTTGCTTCCCATGCAACTGCCATAGGATGTAAAGCACCCTCATTGATGAGTCTTGTTAACAAAATTAATTTCTGGTTCATATTTTGATTCAAATCACATTTTTCAGCTGCTTTGTAGAACACATTCCTTAGCAGGTTACCTCAAGTCAATTCTAAAGCATTCCCCACCCAGAGATGTAGCAGGGCAAGGGATGAAAGGGCCAATTGCTCCAGCATGCTCTGAGTGCAGTGCCAGGTGAAGTGAAGCCCAGAGGAATGTGATCCAGCCCAGGTGAACCTGTCTGAAGGTTCCAGTGCAGGTTTGGCCCCAGGGAGCTCTTTTGTTATCACCTCACTCAGCAAGGCTGCTCCAGGGTACTGTAACATCTCTGGATGGCTCATCCATCAGTGATTTCTCACGCTGTCCCTTCCTCCTCTGTCCATGTGCCCATGCCAGCTCATGCCCTGGGACACAGCTCTGGGAAGTCAGCTCTGCTTTGCCATTTGTGACACGCCTTGGCTGGCACTGCTGCCAGAGGGGCTTTGGGGACAATCACTGAGCAGATCCAAGGGCCTGTGGTCAGCACAGAGAGCTGTTCTTGAACAGCACTGTACATTCTGGCAGAGAGGAAAACCTTCCTCGGAGCTTCTGGAGCCCTGGCAGGAGCACTGGAGCTCTGCAGCCCCTGGCTGTCCACAGGCCAGCAGGACACCTGGGCTGGCTCACGTCTGTGGGGCTGCTGCAGGGCAGGGTGGAGGCACGGCCCAGCAGCTCCTGCTGACAGAGGATTAGCCTGGCCTGGCTGCCCAGGGGCTGCTGGTGAGCCTTGGGAAGCAGGAAAATTGCCCAGGAATGGCATGGCTCTGGAGTGAAAGTTCAGTGGTGCAGTGCAGCCACGAGAGGAGCTGCTGCTGTTTCTGCATGCTCAAAGCAAGCACAGCCACAGCCACAGCAGGCTGGCACAGGAGCTGGAGGGCTGGGGAGGAGCTGTGGCACTTCAGCTGCCCTCTGGCTGCCCCTGCAGCCCAGAGCCTGCAGCCCAGGGCAGCTGTGCCTTGTCTCCTTTCCCAGCTCTCTCCCTCTTGCCTCAGTAGCCAAGCAACAGCTCAGGGGTGGGTTTGTTGCCTCTGCCTCATTCCAAAGGCTTTGGTTAGGATGACACTAGTTTGAAATTAATTGAGAATCTCAGAAAGGTTTGAGTTGGAAGGGATCCTTAAAGCCCATCCTTTTCCACCCCCTGCCGTGGGCAAAGACACCTTCCACTATCCCAGGCTGCTCCAAGCCCCATCCAACCTGACCTTGATGTACATGAGGTTGTGAGGTACCAAATATTGCAGTTCCCTGTGTCATCTTCACTTGGTTCTCCTCAGAAACAGTGGGGCTTGCGCCTGGGTAAAATCTGAGCAGGAATTTCTGGAAAGGAGGCCACAGCTCTACTTTCATCTGGAGCAGCGTTAGTGCATGTGCCTCCACCTTTACAGTTTTTGTCATTCTGGTCTGCCTGGCAATGGTATTTCATGTCTGGAATTACTTTAATAATAAAAATAAAAAAGAGTAAAAGATTTCTTGATAACCGTGTATATATTTGATACGATCTCCTTTTACTGAGAGTAAGGCCATTGGAGGAACGGGTTATCTCTGGGCTGCAAACCACCATTCTATTAGTCTGTTTGAAGTTATCTAGAAAGTCTGTGTGAAATATAGCCTCCTTCTTCCCCTCCCTCTCAACCTTCCTTCCCCTTAAATATATTTTCAGTCCCAGAACAAAACGAGGCTGTACTGCAATACAAAAACATTCTTTAAAGGGTCTTTACTCTGAGGTTTTATTTTCAGCCCTCTCTGGTAAATGGGGCTGGTCCAGCTTGATTCTAACCTTTATGCAAATTTAACAATAATTCAGCACAATATTTATAAGATTCAGAGTTAATTAAATCCCAGTGGAGATCAGACCCTGTATGACCTCATTACAGTTATACACAACCGCCTAATTTCCCCGAACAACCGCCGAGTGGAGGGTGTGCTAATTTAGGGAATGTATGGACATATGTACTGTCTAGATGTCTGTCTGTGCAGCCTGAGTGGCAGCATCACTGCTCCTCCCTGTAACCAGCTCCTACTGAAAATCACATTAGCTTTTGTTAATAGAGTCCTTTTTTTTTTTTTTTTTTTTTTTTTGTTCCGCTGGATCTTTAATCGATAGAAATAAAATTAAAGACACATTAATTATCAAGCCTTGAGTTCCTGAGCTGGAAGGCATTTTAGCAATGCAAAGTATTATTATTGCTATTAATTTTATTAGATAGGCTTAATTTTCTTCCCAACATAATGAAGAATTTAGGTGGATTTCACCTGTGTGCAAAGGGGTTGGCTCAAGGCCTCTTGCATCACTTCAGTCTTATCTGGGAGGCTGCAGAGGAAGGTTTGAATGATTCATGGGAGCCAGGGTGGGAAGTTGCCATCTGTGAGCAGCTGAAAATTAAATCAATCTTTGTGTCCTTCAGTGCACATGGGCTGGTATGTACAGACACACATATGTACATGCTAACATGGGAGGGTTAATTCCTTTTATTCCCTTTTCAATCAGAATCCTTCTCGTGATCTTTTATGTTTAGTCTTTGGAGGTCTTGTCTGTTATTGCCATGGACACAGTGAGGGTGGGAGTGGCTATTTCTCAAGAGAATGTTCATAGAAAAAGCTCCATACAAGGGACCAGGAAGGACAAATTTTATTTCCCCGTAGTATAATCCAAGGAGGACTGAAAAAACATTCTTTAATGGTAAATAATTTTCACTGTATTTGGATTAATTTCATTTTGGACACAACTTCAATACTTCTTTTTCTTTGTAATAAAACACTATTATCTAGTAAAAATAGGAAATTTCAATGTTTTGAATTCTGTCATGAAAAAGGAGTGGCTCATGGGTCATTTTTTTGTGTGGTGGTATCTTTTTGGTGGGGAAAAAAACATTAGGAGTGACTACAAGTATCTGCTTTTCAATCTAAAAACCTCCTTATTTTCATAATCATATTCAGATCTGAATCTTTAGGTTTGATAAATATAAAAAAATCCCCCTTGAGGGTTTTTTTTTTTGTTTGTTGGTCGGTTAGTTTAGTTTTCCTTTAGTGTTTTTTTCTCATTTCCCTTACTTATGAAAGGGATGAACAGTAGAAACATGAGTTTCTGCTTTGTCAACATGGGTTGGTGCTTTCAGCACTTAAATATTTTCAGCAGTTTGCCCACAACACACACATCCATATCCCCAGCAGCAATCCCTGTGCTGTGAGGAGTCAGCAGCACATGGACAAAGTTCTCACAGAGCTCTCAAACCAAAGCCTATTCTGGGGTCTGCAGAACAGCATCATCCCTGTGTGTAACAGCAGAGACAAGGAAATACAGCAGCCAGGAATGAGCTCCTCTTGCACCACGGAATGGACAGCATGCCCCATCAGCTCCTCCTCATTATTGCATCCGAGGACGCCCGAGTCAGATGAAAGGGAAATAAAAGGAACATGTTTTTGATGATCAGCAATGACACAGGCAGAGATAGAGCAAACAGAGTGGCAGGGCCTGTGCAGAGCAGTGAGTGACAGGACCTCTGATCTCCATGCCCACCACTCCGTGTGATGGGGAGGCAGCTGCAATCTGTTCTGTTTAATGTGAGCTCTGCACAGCCCTCGGGCTATTTGTAAGCTGCCAGGGAGCTTTGTATGGCACAAAGTTTGGGCACCTCGCTGAATTTCATGGCTCTAGCTCTGCTGCAGGGCTTGACAGTTTAAAGGATAGAAAGGGGTGGGAAGTTTCTTAAATAGCCTTCTGCCAAATAAAGAACAGTGCCCATATGCAGGTCGGAACTGGTTGGTGAATAGGGATTGCAAACTGTGGTGTTTGTTCCCTTCCTCCAGGAACAAACGAAAAAGTGGTTCTGTGCTTGGGATTCAAAGTTCCAGGGAAAAAACAGTGGATGGAGAATATCATCAACACTACCAGACACACACAAAAACAAAAGCAAAAAGCCCATCAGGCCAGAGAGGACAAAGTATCTTTAACACAGGAGCCCCTTTAAGAGCTTTCTGAGGGCCTGTGGGGATTTTGTGGTGGTTGAGGTTTTTGGGGGGTTTGCTTTACTTTTCCTTCAGAGTTGCTCTAGTTCATTAATTTTTAACAATTTATCAGTACGGGGAGATAAATCCCCTCCAGTCCCTTTTAATATATTTTCTTCTTTTCAAGTAAATGATTGATGAGTATCAATCTAATTGTTCAATACCGAGTGGTTGCTAATGTAGGGGCCCTGTTGCCTGAGGGTTCCTACCATGGTTTATAACCCTGTGCAGATTGTCTGGTTAAGATCTTAAGTAGCCAAAGCTGTAAAAGTTTATGTCTGTGGGTGGGTGGGGGAGTAGAGAGCTCACAAGTAAGCAAGGCACATTTCCATTAATCATGTTGCTCTCCTTTTGGCTGCTGGATTGGGCAATACATTCCCATCTATGCAAGCTGGGTGGAGAAGAGCTTCTCTGTGTTAGTATTTGCCTCTGGCAAACAGGGCCCAGAGCAGTGGTGCCATGGGCAAGGAGACTCATGGAGGAGGAAGGGTTGTCTGGTGGTGGAGGCACAGGGCAGGGCTGGCTGCTCTGTGTTCATGCCTGCTGTGGCTTTGCTGCCTTACACCAAACACGAGTTTGCTCACCCCCAGGGACTGCTGAGCTCTAGTGTGACAGGGGTTCACAGCCACTCAAGGCTTTTCTGTGGCCTTCACACCGTTCAGGCTCCTTGAATTTGGTTGCCACCATCACTCTGGAATTAGCAATGTTCCTTGGATGTCCAGGGACAGACAAGAGCCCCTTTTGGTAGGTGCTGAACCAAGGCAGTGCCTGTCAGGACCTCACCATTCAGGAGGTTAGACCAGATGGATGCACAGACAGGAGCCCACGGGGAAGTGATGGGCACAGGGCTGGCCCAGCCCTCTGGAGGTGTCTGCACACACCAGCCACGCTCTGCTCTCAAGTGGGTTTGGGTTTCATTTGGGATCTTGGGTCTATAAGGAGGAGGAACTGCAGAGCTTCACAGAGTGTGAGGTCCCACCACCACTGCAGGTCCAGCTGTGCAAGCCCCACACTCACAGGGGGAGCTGCCGTGGCTCCATAAGGCTGGGTTGGACAGCCATGGGATGCTAAATTAAACAATATATCATCTAATGTCTTCACAAGGCTTTATAAGGCAAAGCTGAGATAAAAAAAGGCTTGGACATCTTCATGACAGGTAATGCTATGGAGATGCCAGTACAGATTGTTACACTTCAGACTGGCAGTGTGTGAGTAAAAGCAAAAATAAAGTGAAAACAAATATTGTCTGGCATTTTTTTTATGTTTGGAAATTTCCACTACTTATGTTTTTAATTGCTTTTAGCCACAGGTCTGTGATATGTTTTAAAATTAGATAATGAAACACGCAAAGCTCCCCAACAGCATAGAATTGAGTTTTGCTTTTCAAAATCTGCATCAAATTCTTAAAGTAATCTATATTCTTAATAAATACAGGAAGTTTCTCTGGTATTAAAATATCTCTTACTTGAACTATGTATTTTGTTCACTTTTTCTACAAAGAAATAATTATTTTCACTACTAACACAGCAGCTGAGATAGCTATCCATAATGCCATTTGGCACCTCTGTATTGTAGGTTTTTATATTTTCAGAGTTGTATTTGATTGTTTCCTTCACATTTAATTTGTCTGTTGGTTTTTCAATATTTTCGTTCCACTTCTCTGAACAGGGCACTAACACCCCATCCCATTTTCACTCACTGAAGGTCCCCAAGTGAAGCCATGACTTTCCAGTTTCTGAGACCTGTCCTGAGACCTCTAAACTGGGTTACCTCATAGTGCCCGGAGGTGGGAAGTGATCTCATATGGGTAAGGGACAGAAGCAGAAACAACTTTATAGGTGGCAAAGGAAACATAAAAAAAAAAATCCATTAGTGGGCACATATTCTCTCCAAACAGAGAAAAACTGACAACAAAGGAGAAGCAGAGTCTACTAACATTTGCTCAGTGTGAATCTTGGATTTCTCTGTGGGAGTTGTTTAAATTTACACCAGTGAGGGTGGCAGCAGAAGTGGCTTTCCACAGCCGGTGCCCCACATCTCCGTGTGCTGTAAATTAACCTGCTTTCCCGGTGACTTCACTGCACCAGCTCCCCGGGGCCATCACTCCCTGACAGAGCTGAGCTTGGTGGCTGGGGCTGCTTCCCCAGCCCTGCCTCTGGACAAGGGTTTAGGAGTGATTAATTCCTCCGTCGGCACTCGGGGCTCTGCCTGGACAAACAGCCCTGTTTGCTCACGTGAGATGGACTGCAGCCTCCAGACCCTGTGCTTTGCCTGGGGGGTGAGGGCAGGGCTGCTTTGCTGTTTGGAGATTCTTCTTTGAGAGGTCTAAATTACAGAACTGTTCATTTTGTTTAAAGAAAGATTATGATCTCTGGAAGAAATACAGTACTGGCAGCAACAATGCACAAAGTGCTCAGAAACATTCGGGATATTGGACATAACAGAAAAACCCCTCCCAGTCCCTGCACCAGCCTTAGTGCAAGCATTGACTTACCCAGAGCCACAGAGTGTTTGGGAAATGGAAATCTTCAAATATAAACAATTGGCTTAGTGTTTTAATATTTGTTACGTGGCCACTATCAATGTCTTGATTTTGGCACTGCCAGGAAGAGCTGTGCTGGATCTTACCTGTCTGGAGAGCAGGAGGGGCTCAGGACACAGTGGGAGCCCTGGGCTTGGGCAGTGGGGACATGGTGGGTTTGGGCAGTGAGGACACCAGGGGTTCTGGCAGAGGTGGCACTGTGGAATTGGACAGTGACACAGGGGTTTGGGCAGCAAGGACATGGTGGGTTTGGGCAGAGGTGACAGAGGGGGCTCTGGCAGAGGTGACACAGTAGAATTGGGCAGTGACACAGGGGTTCAGGCAGAGGTGACATAGGGGTTTCTGGCAGAGGTGACACAGTGGAATTGGACAGTGACACAGGGGTTTGAGCAGAGGTGACAGTGAGTTCAGTCAGCAGTGACATGGTGGGTTTGGACAGTGGGGACACAGGATTTTTTGGCAGAGGTGACATGAGGCTTTGGGCAGCAGTGGCACGGTGGGCTCACCAGGAATGTCACTGTCATCCTCCTTCCAGCCTGATGAGGAGGTTGTGATACACAGAACCCAACCATTTACCAGTGCAGGGAAATGTTATAGGTTTATGAGGAGAGTGATTAAAAATGTATCAAAGAGGCTTGTAAAGCTTATGGTTCAAGTTAACTGTATGAAGTAAACAGCCTTTAAGTGTCTCCTGGGACTGTGACAGATAGTCTGTGGGTGTTACTGCAACATGGTACTAGTGATTGTTCTGGCCATCCCAAACTAATCACCATCTGTGTGTATGAGCCTCTTGGGAGCTCCTGGTTGTTGGACAATCATGGTTGTTAGCATTTTTAATCAGTTTCTGTGCAGCACAGATAGAAACCGTATGCTCCAGTCTTTATTTTCCCTACTCGGGGAGAATTATTGCAGCACTAAAAAGGGGATGTGCGAGTTCCTGCTAATTTTAGAGGGTCACATTCGCCTCGTGCACCCAGTCGTGGTGACATTTCCCTTGGTGTTCCCTGCCCCTGCTCTGAAGTGCTGTGGTAAGAATTATGCTCCTGTTTTGCTGCTGGCAAGGTGGATTGAACTGCGAGTCCTTGGCTCTGCCTGGCAGCCCCCCTTCTCCTGGTGGCCATGCTTCCTGCGTGACTCAAAGGCACTGACACAAATGCAGAACATTCGGGATCACGGCTGGGGAGATGGAGGTGGGGGCTTTTATTGTCCTTCTTGGTAGTGAGAAAGAGCTGCTGAAGTAGGAAGAAGCAGAGCAGATCATTGCCTGGAGCAGGAGACTGTGTGCAGTTGAAGTTATGGGCCCTGGGAGAGTTCCCAGCTGTACTTGCCTGGCTGTTGATGCAAGAGGCACTGCAGGCAAAGATGGCTCCGGGAATGGAGGGGCAAACAGCGAGGGGAGGGATGGCTCAGATCCAGGCTCCGAGGAGCAGCGCTGATGCTGGAAGGAAAAAGCTCTTCTCTGGTTCTGTACTGAAGTGCAGCTCATCTCGACAATTAATCCTTTAAGAATTAAGGGCTGGGGGCTGGCTCCACGCTCCGCAGCCGTTTGACATCTGTGCTCGGTGGCTGGAGAGCAGAACCCAGCCCCAAAGTGCTGAGCTGTCAGACCTGGCACCAGCTCGAGCTCCCCCTTGTCCCCATCTCCCATCCCCAGCCCCAGACTCGGCTCTAAGGACTGAACAAAGGGCTTGGAGTGTGAGCAGAGAAGGAGCTGATGGTACACGGGAGGTGAGGGGGGAGAACAGAGGAATAGCGAGCAGGCAGAATTCCCTCCTGTTCCAAGCAAGCTGGAGCTCTTGTCTTAAATGAAATGTCTTCTGTGTTTTCATTATCAATGTTGCCATCAGGTTCCTGGAGCTGTGCTCTCCTTTTCATTTTTAAAGGACTTGATTCAGGCTTCCTATTAATTTTCCTGGAGCCGTGAGGTGTGAGACCGAGGGCAATGTGCTGCTGCTGCTGCTTTATCAGCTGGGGCTGCTGTGTCCCTGTATCTGTGGGACCAGGAACAGGTTTTGAAGAAGATTTTGAATGAATGAATGAATGAATAAAGCGATTTTCTGGTGCACAGTCAGGTGGCCTGTTTGAGTGAGGGTTAGTCCTTCTCTGCACTGTTTGGGTGGTGGGGTCTCATCTATTTATTCATGTTGATGGGATCAGGGAGTTTATTCTCTGGAATTCCATCCATGGACTGTGCCAAGTTTAGCACCATGGCTTCATGGTAGGTACCATGCTTACACAGTAGAGAGGTGCTCTGTGTCTTCCCATCCTTCCCCCTGGTGCTCATGACTCCCTGGAAACTATTCTGGTGCTGGCAGACCCAATCAACAAGTAATTTCTGTTTGCCTGCTGTCAAAAGGGACAGTTGTATGGGATTAGGTGTGTATTGATTATCTGATTTAAACCACAAACATTTCCCCAGAAACTGTGCTGTGCTGTGCTGTGCCCCCAGTCTGTCTCAGGGCACTGCTAATTCCTCCAGGTGCAGCAGCATGGGGCTCACACATTTTGGGACTGCTTTGTTATTGCTGTCCTCCAGGCTGGCCTCCCAAGGGGGTGGAATTGTCAAATACTACAGAGTCCACATAGGGTCTGAGAGCTGCTGTCAGGCAGGTACTGTCACTGCAAAATATCTGCAGTTGCATTTACACCAACCTGTGAATTCCTTCTGGAAGGGGCAGAATACTGACAATTCTGAGAGTTAATGGCCCAAGTGGGTTATAAGATCCATAATCACCGACGCTGTCTCTCCTCAATGCATGTGTCTTCATCTGTCAGCCTTGAGGATCATCATGGGCCTGTGTGAAATGAAAAAAACTGTTTAACTGCTTCATATTAACTAACATATGAAAGCCCTCCTGACATTATCATTGTTAATTCTAACAAAACATGCTCCCGCTGCTGGTAACCCGAGTGTGCTTCCAAATGCATCCCTGCTCGGAGAGCAGGAGGAGGTCACTCGCCGTGGGACCTGGACTGCAAACACACTTCTCCTGGAAACCATCAGAACCCAAGCCTGGTTACTCTCACAGTGCAGAGCACAGAGCATCTTCTTTGAAAATTAAAACTGGTTTTTGAGGGAAGTGGCTCACTTTGGCAGCTTGTTTCTTTATTTTGGCCTTGCAGTTGGAGCAGGTTTACCTCCACCCAGAGGGAAGAGTCAGACTGAGAGGGACAGAGCTCACTAGGGAAAGGCCAGCTTTAGAGGTGTGAAGAGCTCCTTGGCACAGCTGAAGGAGCAGTAAATATTCAGAAAATACTCACTGCTGCTTTGCATTTCCATCAGATCTGCATGTCACAGATAAGCCTCTCCCTGTCTTGATCAGGCCACTGTATTTTGTGGGCAGTAAGGACCGGTCTGTACTAGCAGGTGAAGGTTCCCAGGTCCCTGCAAGAATTGCCCAAGTGCTAGCACAGTCTTTCTGCAGGACCCAGGAGACCTTTCCAGGGGTGGCTCTCAGTGCCCTGTCTGGCTCCCTCCGGTGCCAGGGACCTTTCTTAGGGCGCTGTCACTGATTTGCACAGGAGGAAGTGTCTGCTCATCCCTCCCGCGTGTGCTGGGCTGGCTCTGCAGAGCCGGGGGTTCCTGGGGCTCTGCAGGGAAACTGTGCTGGAGTTGGTCTAAGGGACTGGGACCTGACCTGCCCCTCCTGGCCTTTGGGGTAAATTCCACATTCTGAGGCCAGTCCAGGTGCAATGGTTGGTGAATCGTGGAAAAACCTGCTCTGAGTGGCTGCAGGGGAACCATGAAACCCGATGGAATTTTGCTACTGACACTTTTCTCTCTTTACTCCTTTTCCTAGGATTATGTTCTCAAAGGGGCAGGTCTTATTCTTCTGTCAATATTCAGGCAAAATCAAAAAGATTTTTTGTCTGAATTAGGACCCATAAAGTAATGAGGCACAGCCAGGTTGTCTACAGCTACACATAAAAAACTGCATTTGTAGTGCTGGGTGTCAGGCCTATATCACTGGAGGTGGAATTTATTCTACCCTGTACTTCTTGCAATGAAGCACTGGTGGATGCTCAGCTGTGACAGGTACTGGTAAATGGATGTGGCAGAATTGACTGTGAATGTTTTGGCAGCAGCCCTCCTTCAGGTAGCTATTAACTTTATTTTTTAATATGAAATTCAGGCACTAAATCCAAGGGAAAAAAAAAGCATACATAATGTAGGTTAATTAAAATGCCTGTAAATGAACAGGTGACAGGTGCCAAGCCCCATGACAACCACAACTGGAGAAATGAAAGTGCAACAGACTATTAGGATTCCTGTGTTAATCAGGTAATAGTAACTTGGGTAATTACAAAATCATATGAAATCTTTTTTAAATCCCAAACCTCATTTATAGCCTTTTGGAGATAAAATATAAATTGTAGAGTTTTAATCCAAAAGGACTTTCTCTTCTCTGGAGCCCTCAATCTCAAATTTCTTCCATGGCTGACACAATTAAAGGTTGGATTTTTTTTCTCTCCCCTCTCTTCAATTTTATTTTAATTAAGAAATATTAAGTTAAAAGCCACCGAAGAGTTTGAGTTTCTCTCTCTCTGGCAGGTATTTGGTAGTTACTTATGTGTCCCAAGGCTTTTTGCTGTGTATCAGGTGGAACCTGTCGTGTGCATTTGCTGGCTCTTAGAGGTGGAATTTATTTTTGTGCTGAGAAGCAGCACAGGGCATGTGTAAGATGAGCCTGGAATAGACTGGGAGCTGCTCTGCCTTCCCAGGAGCAAATTATTTGCAGATAAGTAAGAGGACTTCTGATTAAAATATTTTTTTCTGTGAGTATGAGCCTAAGAAGTGATACACATTCATATCTGATATGCAAACTAAGAGAAGACCCCATTGTTTTAGACTTTCCCAAACTGAAAAGCCCATCCAGATACGGTTTCCCAAGCAAACACATCAAAGCCTCCTGAGGAGATGCTCACAGACATTCCTCCTCTCCTTCTGGAGTCTTACTGTATAACTGGGGTCTTGATCCCAAGCAGAAAGTTTAGTAGAGGCATTAAGTGACTTGCCCAAGGCCATTACTACAGATCAGTAAAAAAATGAAACCTTTCAGGCTTGTGCTGTAATTACCAAGGCACATGCCTCTCTCTTGATCTGTCAAAGATGTAAAAATATATATTAAAAATTGCCTGTAATTAGGGCTAGGAGGTGATGTATTTCCTGAGAACCTGCACCAGGGCTGCCTCTGTGAAGGACTTGGAGGCTGATTCAGACTCTGGCATACAAAGATTTTTCTTGGATTTTTTTCTTTTTAATCCAGATATCAAAAATGAAAAACATTGGTTTTCATCCTTGTCCCTGCAATAGAATTTATTACCCCTGGGCTATAGACAGCCAGACAAATAGAAACAGATTTCTTTCTTTCTTTCTTTGACTTGGAAAATGAGAACATGTTTTGTACATTCCTACATTGCAGCCAAAACAAAGGTCTTTATCTTCAAGGAAATCAGAGGTTTGGTTCTTGGTAATACCCCACTAACCCAGACAGTGACAGATTTCCAGCTTTCCCCACCATACCAGGAGCATGATGATATTCAACTCCCATCAAGACGAACAAGGGCCCCTTCCTTCCCTTTCCCTTTTTCTGATCAACACTGTGTATAAATTAAACAAAGAAAAGGATGGAGCTTTATTTTAGGAAGCTTTTGGACCACAAGTTGTGTAGTTGTGTTTTGGATTAAAGGTCTGGATGGGAAATCTGCCAAGGTTTCCCCTCCCCACTGCTACTAATTGTCACTGCTCCAGTGGAAAAAAAAAAAAAAAATACTGGATTAAGGGAAAAAAATAAACCCAGTAAGAATAATAAGGAGAAAACGGAAATCAGGCTTCATCCAGTGCTTGAGATATGCCCTACATAGAGGCTATTGAATTCTGCCCACCTCTGTGCCAGCCTCCTCTGGGCATGGGGGACAGTGCTTATTTTGTTTAGGGGTTTTTCCCTCCCTCCCACCCTCTACCTCCTTCAGTGTTTTTATTCAGGCGCAGCAGGCACAAAAGTGAACGCTGACAAGCTTTGGCACACTTAAAAAAAAATAAAGAGGAAAAAATAAAAAAGGAGAAAAAAATTGCTGCCCGTCTCCCCAAGCTATCCATTCTGTTGCCAGAGCCCTGCATTTTACAACATAAAAGCATAATCAAAAGAAATTACGCTTGGACTCAGTCAGGGACAGGGCAGAATAGTCCATTTAGCTTTATGCTAAAAAAGAAAATAATTGGACCAAAATTTGTTTGAAATAGGAGAAGGAAACACTTTGTTTGCAATCTATTTCCTCTGGAAAACAGCAAACCCTATTAAACCCTCTTTGGGAGCTATTTATTTTGGAAACAAGTTCAACATTCTGCAAGCAGCACACGCAGGCAGAAAAAGTTGTAGTGGAGTGTAATCTTTGGAGGAAATGTCCATGTTTATCTACAACGTAGTTCCAACCAGCTCCCAGAAAAACAAGCGTTCCACAGCTTTAGCTGGGCTTGGCTGCTCGTAGCCCACAGCCCCAGAGTGATAAGCCCTGTAAGAGGCAGGAAAACCAGCAGAGCCAAAGGGTTCTGCTCTTCTCCAAAGGGATGTTCCAAGGGCTCTTCTGCTCTTCTCCAAGGGGACATTCCCTCTGTGTTTGCTCTCCTGCTCTTCTCCCATCACCGCCCTGCAAACCCCACAGCTCATCATACCAGGGTGTTCTCATTCCTGGGGGTCTTCCCCTGTGACATCCACACCTGTGACATCCACACCTCATTTCACCTTTGCCAGAACCAGGGAGAGACACTGGGATCCTGGGCAAGGCAGAGACACCAACAGTCCCAGGCTGTGGACGCTGCTGGCAGTGGCTTTTACCTCTCTTTTCCATGGTCAAAACACAGAAGAATCCTCAAGGGAACAGTTACAATGAATAATTTCCATCTGGCACGTTGTGATTGAACTGTTTGAGTGAGTATTCAATGGCTGAGATGAACCAGTTCAAACCTTGCTGCTGATTTGCAATGGGACAGGACCTCCCAGCAAATCCACTGAGCTTCTGCCTCCTAACATTGCTGTTAGTTCTGGACACAGAGGAATTCCTCACTGGACTTCTGTGTTTCTCCATTTAGGGGGCTTAAATCAATACTTCCCAGTGCCTGCCTCAAATTCATCCTGTGTGTTGTGATTCCAGGTAACCCATGGTGCCTGTCAGTTTGGCTCCATGTCTGGTGCCAGTCAGGATTGTTTTCCCCAAACAAGGATGGGTTCCAAGGCCTTTTCCAGCTCTGGGCACCCCATTATCCCAGAGCTTGTAACAGCCCCAGCCTCACACAGCCTGATGTGTCCTTTGTGTCCACACCCCTGGGACATGCAGGGACTTGTGCTGCTGCCTGTGTGCAGGTGCTGGAGGTGTGGGGCTGTATCCTACATCTGAGGCACTGAGAAGGCATCTGCTGAGCTTTTCCTGCAAGCTGTAACCACATCCTGCCCAGTTTTGTCTTAACTGTCATGATAGATTAACCCAGTTTTTAGGCATTTGCATTCCCCTTAGCCACCTACTTCTGTCCCCACTTCCCCTGATCTCCTTCCTTCTCTATATTAATTTCTCTTTATATTTAACCTTTAGATTTTGGAGAAAGGAGTATAATGGGTCTCAGCAGGATATCATCTGATTTCTGCTCACCAGAGAGGGTCTTAAGTTTCCCAACAAAGTAGCTGGGATTTATGAGCTGTTTCTCACTTAGGGGTTAAGTGTTATCTCTCAGCCCAAATATCCTGTATTAGGAATAGAGCTGATTACCACTGTTTGTATCAGTCATTGGGATCCTTAAATAAAATGGAGAGCAGCTTGTTGGAAATCCTCATTTCATTGAAAAGCATGGTTTAACTTTAATAGGGTTTGCATATATATCGTAAATCAGCTTGGAA
Organism: Lonchura striata; assembly: GCF_050655825.1. Taxonomy (NCBI): domain Eukaryota; kingdom Metazoa; phylum Chordata; class Aves; order Passeriformes; family Estrildidae; genus Lonchura; species Lonchura striata. The sequence continues at coordinate 10,086,083 of NC_140721.1, forward strand.
AAAGGAGGGCATTTTTTTTTTTTCCTCCATCTGATTGTTTTACACGTTTCAACAGTGTGTAAAAACACAGCCTGTCATTGTTAATTTTAACCAAAGGGAATTACTTCTCAAAAGGCTGCAGTTGTGATTAAATGGAAAAGGTATCAGTAGTGTAAATTTGGAGCTGATTAAATGCTGTCAGTTCAGATTCCTTATGCAAAAGAGATGCAGGGATTAGGCTGGCTGCTTTCACCACCTAAATAACATGAGAGCTTAAGCACACCTAATGCAGGGAACTCCTGCAACACTGGGTTTGTGTTTTAGCACAGGGCAAACCTGAATCCTGCAGTCCCTGGACTGGGCTGATCTCCTTTTCCCATCCTACAGAAACTGTGTTTTTTCTACACCTGTGAGACTGGGATGGCAATAACAAATGTTCCAGGCTTTGCTCTCTTAGGGAGTGTGGGACCTTCACCAAGTGCAAGGTGGGTTGTAGGAGTTTGGAATGCACTGTTCTTCCTGTTGGAAAGAGTATTTCTCTCTTCTGGTATAGTCCTGGAGATACAAGTGGAAATTCAGGCAGGACCATTCCTGATTCCACTGTTACCTCACCTGCAGAATTTCCACAGCTTTCATCCTTTCTGTGAACGAGCAATTCTGCCTCCACTGAGGGTGAGGAGGGGACAGCTGCAGCAGTGCAGAGTGCAGGAAAGGGATTTGGTTTCTGTGCCAGGTCAGAGAATCCTCCAGTGGTTTGGGTTAGAAGGGACCTTATAAAGATCACCCAATTCCACCTCCCTGTGATGAGCAGGGACACCTTCCACTAGACCAGGCTGCCAGCTGGGTTTGCAGCCTTCTTTCTGGTCAGAGGAGGTGGAAATTTGCAAACTGTGGGAATGCAGAGCTTCCCTCTGGCTGCCCTGGCAGGGCTGGGACCCTGGCAGGAGTCAGGAACCCCCTGGACAGAGCCCCCAGAGACACTGGCTGTGATCTCTGTCCATGGAAAAGAGTTTTCAATCTTACAGGATGAATTACCAGCTCTGAGTGTTTGATATAAGTAATAATTAAGTGTGGCACGGGTGAAAAAGTAAAATTTTAGGATTCTAGATGAGGGGTCCAAAGGGGACAAGATGGAGGAAATTGGGTGTGCCTTGTCCTTTTCCTCCTTCTCCATGCCCTCCATGTCTCACTGTGGTGTTGGCATTTTTCTGTTGGTTCAGGCTGGGGACACACTGTCCAACGCAGGTGACAGATATTGGCACGTTCTTGTAAATCTAGCCCAGGGAGTTTCTGGTATTTAATGTTTGTCACATCCCACTGAGGGCAGAGCCCCACACGCTGCCCTGCAGGACAGAGCTGGGCAGGGCAGCAGAACATGTGAGAGATAAACAGAATAAACAACCTGGAAACCAGCACAGACCAATTATGGCTTCTTTGGCAGTGGGGCAGAAAGACAGAGACTTTCTACAATCTCAGAATCATCAATGCCACAGATTCCGACAGCAAATGAGGCAAATGAGTTGTTCAAACACTTCTCTCACTGTTAGGGAAAACTTCACTGTCACCTGTGGGAGGTGATCACCTCCCTCTCTTGGCTGGACCCTCTGGGGAGGTAGGCAAAGGTTTAATCAGGAGGAAAAGGCAGGTATTTTAAAGGATTTATTTAACATCAGATTCCAAAAAGCTACAGTGGGCCATAATTCTTGGTGGCTGTTTACAGACATCTCAATCCTCACAGACAGACAGGGAGGTCTGTGCTTGCTGCAAGGAGTGTTCATGCCATGGGCAAGGAACTGGGTTGCCTTGGGATTGTACAGTGCTGGATTTGCTGGGCAGAACTGCAAAATGATCCTGCAAATCTCACACAGAGAGGTGCAGGGTGAGGTCTGTGTTGCTCCCAAGCAGCTGCAGAAAGAAGGTGGTGAGGGAAGAGCATCACAAGTCTAAGGGACAATGACCAGAAGAGAAAGATGCCCTACATTTGCAAGTATTGCAATGTGTACAGAAGTATTTCTCAGACTTACTGCAGCTTATTTGTAATTTAAATTTTAAATAATACACTTTTTTTCCAATGCTATGGACCATATTTACACATCCTCACACATGATCAAGCCAGCAGTGTGATAAGGGAATATGGGCAGAGGTCTAGTTCTTGAGATCCAAATCCCTCCTGATTAAAAGCATTCTGTGGTTACTTTGGTGGTTTTCTCACAGCACTCAGCAGTTAACCAAAGACAAGGATTTCACCCAGGGTTTTTTTTGTTTTTTTTTTCCCCTGGGCACATATTGTCAGATACTGCAAAGTTGATAGGCTTTTATTTCATGCATAACTAAAGAAGCAGCAGTACTATGAAGGGAGCTGGGGTACAGCTGATATCTAGAGTAGAACTTACTTTAATTGAAAAGCAGTTCTAGTCAATTTTTTTTTCCTCCTCTTCTTATAAGAAGGGGGAGGGGGGAAGAAAGAATTGTTTTCAAGCATTATTAAGCTTTTTTTTTCCCTCCCAGAAGCTAAGAAAGCCATCTGTGAAAACCTGTTTGCATGTTTGTTTTCTACAATAAAATGCAAAATACTTCTTCCTGTTAGCGGATTATGCCATATGTCACTCCCTGTAACAAAACCAGCATGTTTATTAATGAACCCAATCAGAGGCAAGGATTTAGAAAGATTTAAAGGAACTGAATTTTTAGTTCAATATTTTAGTGTAGGAAAACTTCTGGTCTGTTGTTCATGTTGTACGTGAAAACTCAGGCTTTGTTTTTTATATGAATTTACTAAATTTGCAATGGAAAGAGAGCAGGAGGAAACTCTCTGGGAAAAGAAATCACACTGAGATCCCTACGTTCTGCATGCGTGAACCCCCAGCTGATTGTGATCAGCAGTTTATATGTGATTAATATTTAATTTGATTGGTATAGTTTTTTCCTCCAGATAAGCTAATTAAGAAACTTGATGGAAAGGACACCCTTGTGCATTAATGTAGCAGCGTTTTGGTTTCTGTAGGGCAGACTAAACCTTCCTGAGTTACAGATGAGCTGGAATCAGCTTTCTCAATGTGTAGTGCAGACCTGAATTCCAGGGCTTTGGTTTTCTCTCCCCAGACCACCTGAGAGTTGGGCTCCCGTGATTCCTGCTGTGCTGGGCACTATTTCATAGGTGAAAATGACTGTTGTGATAGAAGGAAAGGTAACCAGAGATCTTCTGTTTGTCCCCTCACATGGCAGGAGACTGTGCCTGCCCAGAACCTGGTTACAATCCTGGGAGCTTTTGACTTCTCAAATAGACAAGGTCTCTTATCAACAGGGTTCAAAGCCCAGGCCTCAGCACACCAATCAATACTTGCTTTATCTTTAAACTCTAATACTGCCCTCACTGATTTAGATCTCGTTGTGGAGCTCAGCTCAGGCTGATAATGCTGCTGGGAGGAAGATGGAGCATTTCAGCTCAGGCTGGGATTTCTCATGTTGTTCCACCCAGGACCGAGCAGCATTCACCAAATGGGATTTTAGGTTGCTGTGTGAGGGTGTTTTACCCCTTCTTCTGAGATTGACAATGTTTTTTATATGTGTTTTTTGGAATATTCCATCACCTTCCAAAACCCTAAAATAAGCAATAACAGTCTGATTTTTCACGTGTCCTTCCAGGGTAGCCACAGGCAAAGGGTGAATGCCAGGCCTGTTCTCTGGCAGCAGAACACTGCTGGAAATAGATCCATTGCTTCCATAGGCAGATTACATTTCTCAGTGCTGAAGTTCTTGCACTGAGACCTGGCTGGCCACTTATGAGGGGGATAATTGAGTTAGCATCTTCAAAATTCATATCTTAAGGCAGGAAAAGGTATTCATTAGCTCAGTAGATGTATTTACTAATGCAGTCATGAAACAGCTTCCTAAGTGTACTTTGTGAAAACCAGAGGAAAGAAATCCCTCTTAACATTTCTCCAACTTTCTTATATCTAATGAAAGGCTCCATAATTTAGTGTCTTTCTCAAAAGCATAATTCATCATGGAAGAAAACTGAAAAATAAAAGTGACCTTTTTGAAAGGTCAGTTCATGTTTATGCGTCAGAAACAGTCATGAGCACAGGTTTGGTGCAAGACAGGGCTGTCCAAAAATAGCATTCCATTAATCGTTTAATCAGCCCATGCTTGTTACAGATTTGACATATTCTGTAGACAAATCAGGTCAGAGGTAACAAGTGATTCAAAGAAACAGATAAAAATCCTACTGAACTGTGAAAAACATTCGTCTTACAAGAAAAAATCTGAAACTAAATCATACTCCTTCAGTCAGGAAAATTAATAACCTGACGAGCTCTCACAGGCACCCTGAAGGCCCAGGATTCCTGGATTCCCACCCATCTGCTTAAGACTCCCCAAGAAATATGTCAACACTTATTTTGCTGCCTTTATTTTTCTCCTCTTTTGCTTTCTTAGCACATGCCTGTTGTGGGAGTGCTCTTTGCTCCCTCTTTGGCTGCAGGACTTCAGTGTCCCTCCCCAGAAATGCTCCCTCAGGGCAGGAACAGGTTAAAACTCCATGTTCCAGCCTCTGGAGCATCCTCCTCTCCCTGGGAGCAGGAGCAGAGCGCATGGGGTGGATGTTGGCCAGAGCAGGGTCGGAGGGCTGCTGGGCTGTTGCACACTCCATGGTGACACTTTGATTTCAGGAGACAAGCCCTGAGGATGGTGGCTGTGGGTTATGGAGATGTGAGAGGAGGAACAGTCACGTAGGATTTTATTCATGCATTGTTTCCAGCACTGGGGAAGCGTCCACATCTCTGCTCTCTGCCTAAATGCCCACCAGCTGATTTCTCTGGCCGAGCTCTCCCCTCTCAGCTTTGCCTCCAAATGCTTCTGCTGCACCCCCATGATTGCTGTTCCAGGCACCTGAACTTTGTCAACTCTCCAGTTTAGCTTCCCAAATAGGAAAGGAGCTGGCAGCTGAGGAACAGGCAGTTCCTGAGGGCTGCTGCTGAAATGGGGAGCGTGCACAGTGATTTCTCCTGACCGTCAGCGCTGAGCGACGGTGGCACAGAGCAGGAAGCCTTTTGCATCCCGTGCATGGCAAAGCAGTGTTGTTATTCTGGCTGCATAGCTTGGCTTGTTATTGAGCACATGCTTTGCAGATTAGCCTGTTTGTATAGCCAATCGAACATGTGCTCCATTAAAAATTAAAACATCCTGTTTTAAGGATGGAGCAGGAGACATCAGCTGCCACTGTGTAGCAGACATGGAAAGCCCCCAGAGCCCATTACCATAGGTTACAGCAAATGTTAATCAGTGCCAATGCAGTTAAATAATGCAGTTCGTGCAGATGGCAGCTACTACATCTACTCACAGATGTGTCCTCGAGTCCCTGAGGTTGCTGTATCACAGGAGTTGTCGGGAACAGTCAGATCCGATGCTGACTGTGGGTATCACCTTTGTGTTTATGCCACAGACACCAGCCAGAGGAAAGGCAGCCATGCCTAGGCCTGAGGAACGAGGTCAGAAACACACCAGAGCATAGCATGAGGCTGGACCTGAACTCAAATAAAACAAAAAGGAAATCTGTGCCCTTCACAAGTTGTTTTGTTGGGTTTTTTTTGCCAGGCATGATCACCTTCCACACATACAAATCAGTGTCCTACCATCACTAAACACCTGGATCCACAGCTCAGCTTTTGAACTGGGATATTTGTGATGGCTGCAAATCATTATAGCCATTCCATGTGTGCAGGAGGGCAGAGCAAACCCCATTCTGCAGCTGGAGCCCTATTCACAGCAGTCTCTAGGTCACATATAGGTGTTCTCTGACAGCTTGCCATATTGTCCTACCTCAAGAGAAGTAATTTATTTACCTTTTCAGCTGTTTATGCTCAGGATGTGTTTATGAAAAGGAGTGTGCAAATCTATATGACATGCAAGAGTTTGCAGATGAAAGTTACGCTATAAATATAAATATTGTGTCTAAGACCTGTCATGCTGTTCAGTAGGTACTAAGAGGAAAAAACATTGCAAGTCAAGAAGCTAAAAAGCATTTCTTTCTCTTTTTGTGCATCTTAGTGCACCCTTCATCATCTATTTGTATTTCAGGTCTGTGTCACTGGTGAATGTTCTTTATGCCAAATCTGGGGACTTCGGTTAAAAAAGCTTGTCTCCTTTTTTTAAAAAGGTTCTGTCTGTGCATATTGTGTGGAATAGCTTGAAAAATGAAACATTTTAATCAGTAAACACTTGGCTTTTTCTCAGCTTTTGCTTAATTCACTGAGGACATGCTCATTTGAGATCGGTGTTGTAAAACACGTAGATCTGAGGTTTTCTCATTTCCTGGTGACTTCACAATTGCTCGGAGTGCAAGTCTCATGTCTCCAACAGCCAGCATTGGTGCTCTTTGTTGCAATGGCTCAGTTTGTGTTTTCTGTGGAAGATGAGCTCCAAATCAGCCATCTGCAGTGAGCCTCAGTGGAGACATTTGCTTGTTACAACTGTGATTTCTTGAACCTGCCATAAGACTGTCACACTCCACCCATCCCATCCCACTGGATGGCACACCAAGCCTGCATCCCATCATTGCTAAAGAGCTATTGGCAGGGTTGGGAATTGCACAAGTGCAAGGAGGTTGGTAGAGAGATCTGAGAGCATAATACATTTTGGTTATTTAAATTTAGTTCTCAAGGCTATAAAATGGGACTTGGAACTCAGGGGACTCATTTTTTCCTCAGCAGTTTCATCTTTTAACCATTAATTGTCAGCTAGGCAGTGTGGGATGAGTGTTCTGCTGTGACCATGCTTCTGTCAATTAATAATGGAACGTATCCAAAGTTTATCTGTAGCAATCATTCATACCATCTGGCAATACAAATTAGATGATTTTGAAGGCAGTCTACAAACAGGCATGTTGTTCTAGGGACTGCCATAATTATATCTATCAAACAGAGAGAGAAAAAATGTATTTCATGCATTTTTAAATCGTGTATTGAGATCAATATCCCCCGAGAGTGAGCTGGGCTCCCAGAGAACAGGGGCAGCAGCAGATTTTCGTAGCCTTCCTCTGTGTGTGTATCAGCAATGATCCCAGGGAGAGCCAGCCGTTTTGGGGACTGAGAAAGGGGATTATTTTTCTTGCCCATTCTGGCCCTGGCCTCATTCCCAAGCCTGACAACAGCGGTGCCAATTAGTGACAGACTGGGGACTGGCCAGAGATGACAACGAGGCACTCACAGGACAGACAGAAATGTTTTAAATGAGCTGCTGGATCAAAGGGAGGGGAAGGAGCCGTTTGGGCAGCAGGCAGCAATGCCACGGTGCTCTGCAATGCCTGCAGCCTGTAACATGCACTGGGGCTGCTGGCCTGGGACTGCCTTCCACACAGACACAGACAGACACACAGACACAGACAGACACACAGAGACACAGAGACAGACAGACAGACACACGCACACACACACACACACACACAGAGATACACACAGAGACAAACACACAGAGACACACAGACACACACACACAGACACACACAAACACAGAGATACACACAGACACAGAGACACACAGAGATATACACACAGACACAAACATACACACACAGAGACACACAGACACACACACACAGACACACACAAACACAGAGATACACACAGACACAGAGACACACAGAGACATACACACAGACACAAACATACACACACAGAGACAGACACAGACAGACACACACAGATACACGCAGACAAACTACGCACACACAGACACACAGACACACAGACACAAGCAGACATACAGACACACATACACAGAAACACACACACACAGACACACATACACACACACACACACACACACACTTGTTTTTCATGCAATCCTGGAGTACTCTGAGCTGGAAAGGACCCACAGGGATGCTGAGTGCTGCCCTTGGCCTGAGCTGGCCAGCAGCAGCTGGGGCTCCTTCCCCCTTCCCTGCCCAGCAGGCTCAGCCCCATGGCTCCAACAGCCCAGGTTGGGTTGGGGATGTGGGAATGGCTTTTACAGCTGCTCCACCACGGCGTGGCTGATCCGTGTGCCTGCAGCTTCCAGCTCAGGTTCTGCCTCTGCCTCAGGAGGTGTCTCCCTCACAGAGGTGTCCTATTGTAAATGCAGGCAGACCCAATGGGAAGAAATGCTGATGTCTGACTCAATTCAGAAGGCTGAATTATTTCTTTGTTATAACTATGCTAAAATACATTAATATAATATATAGAAAAAGGATACTAAAACTACATACTACTTTCTCTAACTCTCACACAACTCGTAACCCTCTCTGAGTCCAGCCCCAGGTGGGTTGGATTGGCCACCAGGCTCAAACAATCCTCACCAGAATCCAATCAAACCATCACCCCAGGTAAACAATTCTCCAAACACATTCCACATGGGAAAAACAAGGAGCAGAAATAGAAATTGTTTTCTCTTTCATTTATCGGTGTGCAACTCTATGAAAAATCCTGAGACAGAGAGAAATGTGCTTGCCACAGTGTCCCCTCCTGAGCAGTAGCCACATGTGTCCCTTCCTGAGCAGGTGACTCTCTTGAAGAGAAAAAATTGAATATGCTCAAAAAATTAGTAAGTGAACAACTACAAAAAGGCCACATCAAACCTACAAACAGTCCCTGAAATTCCCCATTTTTGTCATTTATATGAAGACATCATTCGTCACGACTGTCATTCATTTTGTCTTTTATAAGTAGACCTCTTCTTCATGACTGCCCTGTGGTGTCCCCTCCTGAGCAGCACCCACAGGTGACTCTCTTGAAGAGAAAAAATTGAATCCTCTCAAAAAATTATTAAGTGAACAACTACAAAAAGGCCACATCAAACATACAAACAGTCCCTGGAATTCCCCAGTTTTTGTCATTTATACGAAGACATCATTCTTCATGACTGTCATTTGTAAGAAGACTGCCCTGTAGTGTCCCCTCCTGAGCAGTGGCCACAGGTGATGCTCTTGAACAGAAAAAATTTAATATTCTCAAAAAATTAGTAAGTGAACAGCTACAAAAAAATCCATATCAAACATACAAACAGTCCCTGGAATTCTCCAGTTTTTGTCCTTTATAAGAAGACCTCATTCTTCATGACTGCCCTATGGTGTCCCCTCCTGAGCAGCACCCACAGGTGACCCTACCTGGGCCTGGGTCATCTGAACCACCTGGAGCTGCCAGACTCACCTGTGCTGGTCTCCCCATCTTATTTCCACTCTATCAGATGGAACATCAAAGACCTGGAAATGAAAGAAATGTGAAATATCGTTTATTCTTGTAATTATAGATGAGGAGTTGTAACTGCATCTGTGCACTTCTCAGTAGAGCAGCTGTTCTGCCCTTAGAAGGATATTTATAGACTATTGAAGGTAAACAATCCTGGCTTATTTCATATTGCAACTACATTTGCACTGAGTTTAGCTGCAATTTGATCAAAGAAGCTGCTGACATGTCAGCTTTACTGATACAAGATAGTTTTTCCTTGCTATTTCTGCTAAATAATCTCTGTCTATTTTTCAGATGAACTGTTTTGATTTTAGTAAGTTCTTTGGAGTTTCAGTTGAGGAGTGAATTGGTATAATATGCAAACCCATCCTCAATCTCTGAGTCATCAACTTACAGCCTCCCTCATATAGTTTATGGTGACTATTGATTTTGGGTTTTTTCCTTTCATTATTTATTCTCTGCCAATTTTCAATGCTCTGTAAATGGTTCAACATCAGAATTCTGACATGTGTGATGAATTTCAGTGTTTAAATCTCATAGGACATTTGCAGCAGTTTGGTCAGTAGTTGATGAGTTGTCCCAGTCTTTCAATGGTGTTTTGCTGCTGTTCTTCCAAGTGTGTGGTTGACTATGATGGCATTTAGCCTGTATCATAGTGAGCCCTCTATGTATAAAGGAATGTTTAGGTGCACTGTAAAATTAATTTTAGCACTTCTTATCTGATGTAAACTCAGAGCAATATTTCTAAAGCAACTTTTTTACCTGATGAAAACCTGTAGCAATTGGAAATTTATCTTGGATTTAACATACACAGTGGCTGAAGAAGTATAAACTTGAGACAACACAGTGTGATTCTGTCAGTCTGTGATTCTGTCTGTCTGTGGCTCTGTCAGTCTGTGGCTCTGTCAGTCTGTGGCTCTGTCACTCTGTGATTCTGTCAGTCTGTGGCTCTGTCTGTGGCTCTGTCACTCTGTGATTCTGTCAGTCTGTGGCTCTGTCTGTGGCTCTGTCACTCTGTGATTCTGTCAGTCTGTGGCTCTGTCTGTCTGTTGCTCTGTCAGTCTGTGATTCTGTCAGTCTGTGGCTCTGTCAGTCTGTGGCTCTGTCAGTCTGTGATTCTGTCTGTCTGTGGCTCTGTCAGTCTGTGACTCTGTCAGTCTGTGGCTCTGTCAGTCTCTGGCTCTGTCTGTGGCTCTGTCAGTCTGTGACTCTGTCTGTCTGTGGCTCTGTCAGCCTGTGATTCTGTCTTTCTGTGGCTCTGTCTGTGGCTCTGTCAGTCTGTGGCTCTGTCAGTCTGTGACTGTCACTCTGTGACTCTGTGGCTCTGTCACTCTGTGGCTCTGTCTGTGGCTCTGTCTGTCTGTGGCTCTGTCTGTGACTGTCAGTCTGTGGCTCTGTCACTCTGTGGCTCTGTCTGTCTGTGGCTCTGTCAGTCTGTGGCTCTGTCAGTCTGTGGCTCTGTCTGTCTGTGGCTGTCACTCTGTGACTCTGTCAGTCTGTGGCTCTGTCAATCTGTGGCTCTGTATGTCTGTGGCTCTGTCTGTCTGTGGCTCTGTCTGTGACTGTCTGTGACTGTCACTCTGTGGCTCTGTGGGGCTCTGTCACTCTGTGGCTCTGTCTGTGACTCTGTCAGTCTGTGACTCTGTCACTCTGTGACTCTGTCAGTCTGTGGCTCTGTCAGTCTGTGGCTCTGTCTGTGGCTCTGTCTGTGGCTCTGTCTGTCTGTGGCTCTGTCAGTCTGTGACTGTCACTCTGTGACTCTGTCACTCTGTGGCTCTGTCTGTGGCTCTGTCTGTGGCTCTGTATGTCTGTGGCTCTGTATGTCTGTGGCTCTGTCAGTCTGTGGCTCTGTCACTCTGTGGCTCTGTCTGTCTGTGGCTCTGTCTGTCTGTTGCTCTGTCTGTCTGTGGCTCTGTCAGTCTGTGGCTCTGTCTGTCTGTGGCTCTGTCAGTCTGTGGCTCTGTCTGTGGCTCTGTCTGTCTGTGGCTCTGTCTGTGACTGTTTGTGACTGTCACTCTGTGACTCTGTCAGTCTGTGGCTCTGTCAGTCTGTGGCTCTGTCTGTGACTGTTTGTGACTGTCACTCTGTGGCTCTGTCAGTCTGTGGCTCTGTCTGTCTGTGGCTCTGTCTGTGACTGTCTGTGACTGTCACTCTGTGGCTCTGTGGGGCTCTGTGGCTGAGTTGAGCTGAGCTCTGGCTGCAGCCCTGCCCAGGGAGCTGCTGAGCCTGGCACTGACCCGGAGCACCTCTCTCCCCTGAGAAAGCTGCAGTATCCATGACAAAGGTATTTTAGAAAAACCTCGGAACAAAGCAGCTGGACAGCTTCAGCTTCTCCCCCTCTACAATGTTCAGGTGCCTGCTCTGTTGGGGGCCCTGCTGCAGCACACTGGAGTCAATTGTGACCTCTTTGCTGGTTTCCACCAGCCATGAATCGAGTGCTAGAATCGTGTGAGATGTTCATTGTTGTGTGCTCAGCCTCCTTTCTGAGGAGATGGAGTGCCTCCATCGTTCTACATCTGAGAGTTAAATGCCTCCTGTGTCTCCACTGGTGTCAGCCTTTACACCTTGCCATGTGTTTTACCACCACTAACAAAAGCAGGCTGGAAATGGGCCCTATATTAAGCTTGTTTGTGCTGATGTTCATCACATGCCTTTTGGGAGGGGCTTCCTTGGATTTTTAGAGTTGGGGCTTTAAGGGAAAACCAAACTGGTGTGAAAAACATTCCCCTCCCTTCGTTCCCCTTAAGCAGAGTAGTTAGTCTGCATCTGTTTCTGCTTCCTATTTCGTAAAAAAAGAATAAAATCAAATCAGTAATTTCAATTTGCCAGTAGCATTTCTGCGGCCCTGAAAGTGTGATATTAAGCAACTTTATTTTTATTAGGTCAAGCCTAATGTGACCTAGCTTGCTGTTAGGGAAAGCCAGTAGTAATAATTCAGATATGTCACTGCAAAGCTCAGTTTTTAAAAAAAACTTTATTTTCCTTCAATTAGTATGAAAATAAAAGCACATACATATGTAATATATAAAAAACTTGCATCTGAGTGTACATGTTTGCATGCTTTTTATACACAAACTTGTATTTATTAATTTTAGTGGATTTTTTTTTTAATTTTATTTTATATATGTATGCTAATGCAATCTTTAGACAGGTGGACACTGGACCATGCAGTGCCAGGAGCCTATCAGTGTACCACTTAGTGGTTTAAATTCACATCTCAAAACAATCTCTCTGTGTACAGCATGGAACCCCCCAGGTGTGTGTCTGAGCCCAGGAGGATGCAGTGGAAATGCCTGTTTGAACAGGGGTCACCAAAAAGAGGGGCTTCACAAGTGACCCTTCTACATGAGGAACATAGAATGCTCTTCTGTACAGGTGTTTTTTTAAATACCATTTACAAACTTTAGGATACAATCAAATGACAAAAAAATCTCTTTCTTCTGGAATCAGAAAGGCCGATTCTCAGATAATCTGTACTAGAGAGTTTCAGAGCTTAATTAAAAAGGGGTCAAAGCTTGGGCAAGGATTTCAGGATTTTGTTCTTCATTTGAATGTACACAGCAAAAGCACACATTCAAAAATTACAGTGCACTGGAAATTCACAGCTACAAGGTGACTTGTCAGGGATGATGGATTCCTTAAAATCTCTCCTATTCTTTCATCAGCAAAATAGCTGTTAAGTTTTTAAGGTATTCATCTGCTCTGTGCCTGGCACTGCTGTGCTAATAGGTGCAAAGGTTTAACTGTTTTCCACTCTTTAAGCATCGCTGTCTTATCTTCAGAGCTAACTCGGTGTGTCTGAAGTCCTGGAAAGCAGGTGATTGATCAAGGAATTTAGGAAACAGCTCCCTTGATAAAGCCAGGGAGGATATTTCCTAAGAGGGGCAGTGGGAGTGAGGAAAGCACGAAACTTACTTAACAAGCAAGGCTTGGGCTGGGTAATCTGCATAATACATCCAGTGGCATTAAGGCTGTCATCTCTGCATTGCAGCCCTGGTTCGGGTTCTGCACGAGCTGTCCTTCACTGTCGGTTCTAATAAAGAGCCGTGGTCAGCTCCAATTCCCTGGGAGCACCGAGTTATGTTTTGTGAACTGCATGTGCCTGAGGCCTCTCATGCATGATTTAAACTGCTTTGTAAATGTCAATAGGTGGAAAAGCATTAGATCCCTTGTAGATTTCTCCAAATCCTCAAAGATGTGTACACCATGTATAAACCATGCTACAGTTTCAAGGCCACTGCAATCTCTACGCTCGCCTAACTGGGGGTTTAAGGTATTGCCAGAAGCAAGATATCACTGTATACATGATTTGATCCAGCCGGCCAATGAGACCCTTTATTAAGAAAACCTTTGCTCCCATGGAAAGTCCCTTGTGATATTAAGTGGGCACAGAGCATAAATGTTGAATGTCCTTCAAACTTTGTTGCTTTATGCTGTCTTTAAAAAAAAGAAACCAACAAAATGCATCTCTGCTTTGTCTGTGGAGCCTGACTCTAAATGGAGGACACACGGAAGCTCACATTTCCCTGCACCTTGGGGCAGAGGTGGAAGTAGGACTTTGTAGGTTATGAAAGAAGTCAGCTTTTAATTAGGAGTGCAGTGTCTGCTGGCAGAAGCCAGTGACCATCTGAAATAAATAAGAATCTGTTGCTAATGAGAAATGGAGGGGTCTCAGATGGCTCTGGGGACTGGCAATGTAGGTCAGCGGTTTGCAGCCGTCACCATCTGACGCTGCCCTGACCTGCGTGGAAGGAGCCCACTGGGGGCCAGCCCCATTCCCAGCAGGCTCACAGCTGAGCTCAGGCCAGGCCTGGCAGAAACTGAGCTTTGCCAGGACGCCGGGGCAGAGTCCTGCCCATCCCAGGCGCAGCTCCTGCAGCTCAGGCTCAGCGCGTGCTGGGGACAGAGGGAGGACACTGCCGGGTTTGCTGACGTGAGGAGGGGGCAGCTGCCAGGGTTCTCACTGGGGACCATCTCATCAGTGCTAAATTAGCTGAGGAAAAACACACTGATAGAAGAATTCAGCTCTTAGTGAAATCCATCACTGTGGCCAAGGGTGAGCATGACACTTGGGTACCAGTAAATTGCTATTTTGAAACTTATGGACTGGAAAGATGTTGATTTGTTCTTCAGTTTAGAGAATAAATATCATCTCCATCCTATTTTCAAATTCATGGGGAAAAGATCCATGCCCAGCTTTAGATGACAGAGGCCCCACCTCTGGCTCAGAAGTCCTTGAGCTGCAGGAAGTGTGTGGAGACAGGGATGAGTGTGTGCAGTCAGGGGTGTGCTGCTGGTGTCTCTGCAGGAAACAGGGAACTGAGCTGGTTACCTTCTTGTGTCCCCAGTTTATCTGACTCATCTGAGCTACTTTTAAGTAGACAGTCACATTTAGGTACCTTGAGTTATCTAGGGTGGGCTTTTACTCTTAGCAATGTAAAAATGTATTCTTTGCATCTAGTTATTTATGTTCCATCATTTATGCTTTATTTCCAATTTAAGGAGTTAATCTGTGTAGCTGAATGCATGCCTTGTGCTTTCAGTTGTACTTGCTCTTGTATGATGGCAGCGTGTCTTTTCCTGGAGGGGGAACACAACAGCTCAAGCAACCCTCAGCTTGTGGAGTCAGTTCTGCTGAAGGCTTGAGCCAGGTGTTGGGGGCCAGAGCAGGAGTCCAGCTGGCACTAACAAGGTTAACCAAAAGATCAAGCATGGTCCTGTTTCTCTTTGCTGCTTGTCCATGATAAAAAAGCTGCATATCATCACCAGAAGCTGAGTAGGCTGAGAGAGCAGGAGATGCCCCTTCCCAATTGCAAATTGCAAATAAATAACAGCAATTATCTCCTGGTTTCTACTGCAAAAGGGACTCAGGACTCCTCATGTCATTTGAGACCTTTCTGGACCCGTTTTGCCTGCAGAAGCCTCCAGTATTACCTGACAGTTCTCCAGTATTACCTGACATCATGTAGGATCTCCCACATTATTCTCACCATCCTCATTTCCTATTGCCTTGGCTCATGATCCCACTCTGCATTCCTCTCCACTCATCTCTGGGCTGTGTTTCCAAAGCTGTTTCCAATTGTTCAGATATTCTATTTTAATCATCATGAACTTCTCAGAGTGCTGGATGGCTCCTCAGAGAGCTGATCCATTCTGCAGAGTGCTGACAGGTCCTTTGCAGCTCCTTGCCATGCAGTAACCAAATTTTGCCATCACCATGGCCTCTGGAAGCCACCGCTCCAACATCCCTGCTCTTCAGGTCCTTTCAAAGCTCATCCATTCTGGCTGAACACTTGGTTCTCATGTATGATAGGTATCAAATGGAGAGCTCTCACTTGATCCCAGTATCAGTTTCAGGCTTGGGATTCCCAGGAACTGCTGGCTTTCCCCCTGCCTTCTGCACAGACGTGGCTTTGCCCTCAGGTGACTTTGTGCTGTGGTGCTTTCAGCATCTCAAGAACTGAGAATTTAATGTCTTATTTCCTTGTGCAAACACAGCCAGTGCTGTTACCAGGACAGTGACTCTCCTGCCCACGGAGCTCCCCATGTCTGTCCCTTTCATCGCTGGGCAGCACTTCTGGTCTCGCAGGAGCTGTGTTTCACTGGTTTCAGAGGCTAAACATTGCATTTGCTGCTCAATACTGGTTATCCTTCAGTGGCTCATGGAGACAAGTAAAACTGCTATTTATAGATTTACTTTCTGTCTCTCTAGTTCAGTGCAGCGAGTCCTGACACACTGTCCCAGTAATCTGATCAGCCATGCTGCTTTTAAATGCAGGGCTGGGCCTTGGCCTCTGTTGGGAGGTGACAGCTGTCAGATACAGATAGTAGGCTACAGATCCTGGCTGCTAAAACCCACTCATTCATTCCTGTTACAGATCATTGCCCACAGCTTGAAACCATGCTTTACAGTCGGCCGATTAGCTGGCAAGAGATCTACATACTGTATTAGCAAGGTCAGCCAGGGAGATAAAGGCTAAAACCTCAGGCCAGCTGACTATTTTTAAGCTGATAGCCACATGCACTGGCTGCTGGTTTGTTTTCTTTCCTGCCCTGTTGTATCACACCAGGACAATTAGGGGGAAAAAACCAGTCAAAGAGACATCATCTTGTAGGTTGTCCTTCTCTGTCGCTCAGCCCTGCACTGGTGGGACACAGACCTGTTGGAGATGTCACACACTCAGCTGCCTGCTTGTGCTGAGACCTCATGGAATTCTA